>NC_141156.1:19385679-19543714 GCF_053477565.2 Lygodium microphyllum | reverse complement strand
GATCAATTAGAAGCTACGAGTTCTTAGGAACTTGATGAAACACTCTAGACTTCACTTGCTCATGTATATGTTCAGGCGATCCTAGAATTCAAATTATTGAGCATCAAAAAATCTTAGAGAAGCCTTTGTCATGGTTAGAGAAATCAAAAATTTCTTGGATTTATCTAGTGGTTGTGGGAGAAGTTATAAAGAAAATGACCAAGGTAGGGCAGGAGAAGCATCACTTAATTCCTTTGTTCAACATTGGGAAGCACACAACAAGTTGGGAAGATCTTGCGGCATTGGCCAAGAAAGCAGAGGACAAAGTGAGTTTGAATGGAAATGGTATTGTAGTCGAGGGTTAGTTGTACAATATGGTAGCCATCTAATTGTCAAGATTGTGGGAGAGAAGGAAGGAGTCTCGCTTGAAGCTTTCTTGCTTGCACAATGGGGCAAGACACACAAGGGTGGAGGCTGAAAACAGTTTTCCTCTTCTTAGTTGTGTAAGCCAAAAGAACTCTAGTACAAAGAAATAGAAGAACCCTATGTATGGGTCTCAAACCAAACTCAACTAACTAAGGTGGCATACTAACTGAGCCACGAACTAGAATAGATAAGGATAGCTATCATGTAGCTATTATTCATCGGCGGTGTACCAACCGCATCTGCAACTGACAAGTCGGTGACATAAGTACTCAACGGTCACCCTGGCGTATCACGAGTGGAGCTCGATATCTCAACACTTCCCCTCGAGCTCAATCCCAATTCCTGCACACCAAGCAGGTCTCTGAACTTGCGCAGCTTCTCTGCGCCCAATGCCTTCGTGAATATATCAGCTACCTGATCCTCTGTGCCGACATAAACTAGATCAATAAGACCTAGTAAAACCCTCTCTCGCACATAGTGATAATGCACCTCAATGTGCTTTGTTCTAGCATGATAGACTGGGTTATTTGCCAAGTGTATACTACTCATGTTGTCACAATAAATGACAACTGGTCCATCTATAGACTGATGCATATCATAAAGTAGCTTATGCAACCAAGCTACCTCACATGCAGCCATTGCTGCACCCCTGTACTCAGCCTCTATGCTCGACAAGGCAACTGTAGGCTGTTTCTTGCTGCTCCAAGTGACTGCAGCACTCCCAAAAGAGAACACATATCCACTAGTAGATCGTCTATCAGAAATACTACCAGCCCAATCAGCATCAGTGTATCCATGCAGCTGTACCTAAATCCCAGTCTCATAAAATAGTCCATACTGCAATGTGGACTTCACATACCTGAGTATGCGTCTAGCCGCATCCAAATGTGGTTTCCTTGGAGCCTGCATAAACTGACTTACCAATCCAACAGCATAGCTCAAATCTGGCCTGGTAATAGTCATATAAATCAAACTTCCTACTATGCGTCTATACATAGTAGGGTCTTCTAGAAGCTCACCTGCATCTGTGCTCAGCTTCACATTCTGCTCCAAAGGAACTGAAATAGGCTTACAGCCTGTCATCCCATATTTGGACAGCATGTCCAATCCATACTGCCTCTGCAAGAGCTGTATCCCACTTGGTGATCTAATCACCTCAATGCCCAAGAAATAACGCAGCTCTCCCAAATCCTTCATCTCAAACTTCTGCTTCAATAGCATTTTCACATGAAGGATATCTTCATCACTGTCACCTGTCATAATCAAATCATCAACATAAATGACAAGTAGCATAATACCTTTCTCTGTTTTTCTCACATAAAGTGAGAAATCTGCCTTGGAAATCTGAAAGCCAATAGTGACAAGATATTGCCCTATCTTGTCAGACCATGCTCTAGGTGCTTGCTTCAAGCCATACAAGGCTTTCTTCAACCTGCAAACAAACTCACGATGAACAGCATGCACATAACCTGGTGGCTGCTCCATATAGACCTCTTCTTGCAAATCACCATGCAAGAAGACATTCTTTACATCCATCTGATGTAAAGACCATCCCTTTGATGCAGCCATAGCAATGACTGCTCTTACGGTTGCCATCCTTGCAACCGGACTGAATGTTTCTTCATAGTCAATGCCATATGTTTGTGCATACCCCTTGACTACTAATCTTGCCTTGTATCTATTCACAGAACCATCTGCATTGTGCTTCACCTTATAAACCCACTTACAGCCAATTGCATTCTTACCTTTAGGCAAAGGTACTAACTCCCATGTAGCATTTGCTTCCAAGGCATCCATTTCTTCATCCATGGCTTTCTCCCATTTTTCTTTTCCCATGGCTTGCTCAAAAGAAGTGGGTTTTGGTTCCTGTATCACTTTGACCATATATGCATAGTGAATGGCTGTAAATCCATCATATTTCAGCCTATCCACAGGATACCTAGCTCTCGTAGACCTGCGCAAAGTAGGTTCACTCTCAGATGCTCTCAAAACATCCCTGGTCTTCCTTACTCCAGGTGTAACAATAGAAGGAATACCCAACTCATCATCAATGCTCTGTTTTGAGCCACTGGATTCACCATCCACATAAGAGTGACCTGCATTCACATCAAACATGGGCTGATCAACCTTCTCTTTTCCTTTTCGTGATACCTGCATACCACTATCTGCATTGCTTTGAGAAGATTCTCCTGATCTCAATCTGCCTGTCCATGGCGAAGAATGTGAAACACTGCTAGAAGACGCTCCAGGTCCACTAATATTTTGTGACTGCTGCTATGAATTCTGTGCAGCATTACCATTTTGTGCATCTACATCATCAATCACATTTACTGGTTTATACCAGCTACTCATCTCATCAAAAACAACATCTCTGCTCACTGTAAACTTACGAGTAGAAGGGTTATAGCATCTATACCCTTTTTGCTGCAGAGAGTAACCAATAAAGATGCACTTCTCAGCTTTTGGATCCAACTTGGATCTCAACTCATCTGGCACATGTACATAGGCAATGCAACCAAAAATTTTCAAATGAGAAATATCTGGTTTTCTACCAGTATACCTCTCCTCTGGAGTCATTCCATGTATTGCTGCAGTGGGAGTCCTGTTCATTATGTAGACTGCTGTAGCAACTGCTTCAGCCCAATAAAAATCTGGCAGGTCTTTTTCATTGAGCATGGCACGAGACACCTCTCCAATATGTCTGTTTTTTCTTTCTGCAATTCCATTTTGCTGTGGGGTATGACTGCATGAATATTGCTGCTTTATGCCATGCTCCTGCAGGAACCTTGCAAACTCATTTGAGAGGTACTCTCCCCCTCCATCTGACCTTAGGCATTTTACTTGCAGACCTGTTTCTTTTTCAGCCATAGCTTTAAGAGTTTTGAAATGCCCAAAAACTTCACTTTTCTTTTTCATAAAATACACCCAAACTTTTCTGCTATAGTCATCAATAAAACTGACAAAATAATGACAGCCTCCAAGAGATGCAGCTTTAGTAGTCCACACATCAGAGTGGATTAATTCCAATGGCTTCTCACTCTCTTGAACATGTCTAGGAAATGGTTTCCTTGCTTGTTTTCCAAACTGACAAGCTTCACATACCTTATGCATTTCTGCAACCTTGAATTTTGGCAATCCTGCAACAATATTTTGGGCCTGCATTGATTTAAGTCGCTGTACATTAACATGACCAATGCGTTTATGCCAGATATCAATATCTGCAACTACACCGGTCCCATGTGCAAACATTGCTGCACTCAATTGAGACATGTCTGCATCCAACGTAAACATTCTGCCCTTCTTCTTTCCTTTTGCTATCAAGCGACCTTTATTTTTCATATCCTCAACAAAGCATCCATGAGGATTAAATCTGACCTGCAAGCCCTACTCAACCATTTGACCGACAGAAACCAGATTCTTGGTGATATTCGGGACATGAAATACATCGGACAGGTATTTCTTTTTCCCATCCTGCATAGACAAAGGAATTTTTTCAATCTGCACAATAGGATGTGCAGTGTCATCACCAGTCTCCACAAATCCTGGCTTTTCCATTTTCCTTGCATCCTCCATCCATTCTGCATGACCTGTCATGTGGTTTGATGCACCTGAGTCAACATACCATACATCATTGCTTTCTTTTGCACTTGTCACAGAATTGTTCATATGCTGCACCATAAACAAATGCTCATTTCTGTCATCACCCTGTCTACTAGAAGATGCATAATTCCCTTGTTGCAGTTTTCCATTCATGATGTCATTCTGCTTTTTATAGCAGTCTTTAGCCATATGACCCATTTTACCACAGTAATAGCATTCAACATTACTGTTTGCATTTTGGCCTCTTTGCCATCCACCACGACCTCTTTGGCTCCCCCTGCCTCTAGAGTTACCACGTCCTCCTCCATAGGATTGGTTTTCTTGAGTTTGCTGCATATTCTGATTTCTACCACGGCCTCCAAATCGGCCTCCTCTACCTCTGCCTCTACCTCTTCCAGCATTTGAGTAGAAGACAGTTTCTTTTGAAGTTCCTCCTGAAGAAGATGCACCACCATTTCTCTGCTCCTCAGAAATTAGAAGAGCAATCAACTCCTCAAAATCAGGAAATCTTTCACGAACTGAAATGGATGTCCGAAACTGTGCATAATCCTTTCCTAGACCATTCAAGGTCACAGAAACTAAATCATCATCTTCCACTGGCGACCCAATGGAAGCAAGTGCATCTGCAATCTTCTTCACCTTCATGTGGTAGTCGTTGATGCTCATACTTTCTCTTTGCACATTATGCAACTCTTGCTTGAGCTGCATTTTCCTGGCTTGCGTATTTGTGCTGTACATTTTTGACAAAGTATCCCATGCCTCCTTTGGCATACTTGCATCCTGAATATGCACAATCATAGAGTCTGAAATGCTGATAGACAGCCAGTACATAACTTTCCTGGCTCTCTCATGCCATGCTTTGAATGCCTGCATTTGCTGTTGATTGGGAACATCAGGAAGAACTGGTTCTTCTTCATTTCCTGCAACAAATTCCCAATATCCTTTTCCCATAAGGAAATTCGTCATTCTAAACTTCCATGCCTGGAAGTTGTTCTTGTCAAGCTTTTCAGTGACAATCTGTGAAAGAGAATCAGACGCCATTACAGAATACTGCAAGAAATTCTGTTACTGCAAAAAACACAGCTTCACCCTCACAAGGGAAAATCTGCAAAACTGGCGAAAGTGGTATTTGACCACACAGTCACTTCCTTGTGACGATTTTGCATAAACAGGAACCAAGGATGATTCTGAAACTCCCAATGTCTCTGCGCACAAGCATATGATGCAATTTCTACAGTAACTTTTCACCGACCTGTAGAACAGTGGCTGCACAGCATAAAACTGAGCCTTTTCCTGAGTGCGTGCAGAAAACTTCCCTCTGTAAAACAGGCCCCGAAATGGCCTCAAATCAAAAAAACAAGTGTGCTACCTGCAGAGATCTGCTCCCAAAACAAAAAATGAAAGCAACACTGCTCCTCTTACCAAACCACCGCGAGCTTGGCTTGCTTTTTTGAGCTCCTTACCACGAACAAGGCTCTGATACCATGTCAAGATTGTGGGAGAGAAGGAAGGAGTCTCGCTTGAAGCTTTCTTGCTTGCACAATGGGGGAAGACACACAAGGGTGGAGGCTGAAAACAGTTTTCCTCTTCTTAGTTGTGTAAGCCAAAAGAACTCTAGTACAAAGAAATAGAAGAACCCTATGTATGGGTCTCAAACCAAACTCAACTAACTAAGGTGGCATACTAACTGAGCCACGAACTAGAGTAGATAAGGATAGCTATCATGTAGCTATTATTCATCGGCGGTGTACCAACCGCGTCTGCAACTGACAAGTCGGTGACATAAGTACTCAACGGTCACCCTGGCATATCACGAGTGGAGCTCGATATCTCAACACTAATGACTATTAGTGATGAGCAAAGAAAGGCACTTTGGACTTCAATGCATGATCCTACATATGTTACTCCTACATCTCTCCTAGTGCTTGCACTTGTCCCTGGTGTCAACATTTCTAAATTGGCTAAGCTTGATCCCTTGTGTGACAAACTTCTTTCAAAGGAAGAGCTATACATTGCAAGTCAATTAGGACAATGAGACATTATTACTGATGTCACTATATATATATATTTTTTCTCATTCATTACCCACAACTTCTTGATGACCATGCTTCATTAAAGTACAATCCTAATTTCTATGAATGGTTTATTCCAAGGCTGAGTGACACAACACCAAATCTTACCTTTGCTTCTAGTACTACAATGACTAAATCTTCATCAAATGATGTGACGCAGAGTGATATATATAAACCTTCTACTAACTAGACATAGTGGCAAGAAGAGGTATGCTTGCAACTCTAGATCCTAGGCACAATGCCACTGATGTCCCTACTAACTCACCCCACTTGTTAGTCCCAATTGAGTTGATTGAACCCTGGGATGCTCCAAAGGAGGTTGTTGAGACACATATCTAGATCAACCCTTGAGCCTCCATCTAGCATCAAGCCTTTACGGGTATGTCAACCATTGAGTACCATGGCTACTCATTTGGCAAAGAAATTCAATTGTTCTGAAATAGAATGTCGACTCCAATTTGAGGCCATATGGGGGCCATATACACTACTTGTGCCAAGTTTTTTGCAATGATCTAGGCCTTGATGATGATGAGGTAGTTTAAGTTGATTCTAAATGGCATTCCACTTGGGAGGAAAACAACCATCTTTTTGATAAAATCCTCTTGATTCAGAAGGAGTATGTTAGAACTCTCTCTTAGAACCATGTGCTATCATGCGAATTTATTCCTTCTTATGCTTTTGTGACTAAAATCCAAGACCAATTAGTACTTGATGAGCTTGAGCAGAATTGTCATTCCTCAAGTCTATTCTTACACAAGTGGTTTTCTCATCGACTTGAGATTTCTTGTGATGGCAATCATCATATGAACATAGCTAAGCAATGTCATACAGACAGTACACTTCATGGTGACCCAACTTACAATGAGACCACTTCATTGTATCATCCTAGCTTGGAATCTCACCTTGCCATCAAAGTTGATATATCACCCATTTCTTGACGATTGTGATCGAAGAGGAACGACACATTGCCAGTCACTTTTTAGGACCCTCTTTTGGTGATTTGATTACTTGCATTTGTGAACTAGATACCGAACGAGGTGACTTGGATGCTTTTGCCGAATCGGGTACAATCCAAATTTCTATGATTGATGGATCCCAAAAACTACATAATACTAATTCTTTTTCCTTTTTAGTCTTAGTCTCTTTGTACATATTTTTCTTTAGCTCAATTAGTTGCACTGACAAGAGCAAAAGTCCCTCTAACTTTAGAAACAATGCTACATCTTATGCGAGGGTAAAAAATAAAAACAAGAGGTGCAAGCTCAAACCCTTTCACTCCTTGTGTGATGGTGAAATTCAAGGAAGAAGAAAGTTGTTCGTAAGTCTTTCTATCTTTTTCCCTTGAATCCACTCCATGGTACTCTAAAGTTTCCCCAAGTGAATGCAGGAAAAGAATAGGTGATAAAGCAATGCAATGAACCTCAAGGCTTGAAGACAATATCATCAACAATAAAAGCTTTCCATGAATATCCTACGCTGCAACAACATTAAAGACTTGAAGCTGAAACTAGCATCAAATCCTTCCTATAGATCTTAAGATCGAGAGGCATCATGTCAAGACATCAAAGGCCAATCAAGATAACAAGTTTATCCTGGAGCCTCACTGAAGAAACACGTAACTTAAAGAACCATCAACAACGAGGTTCTGCTTTCTTCAATGACACCATACCTTTACTACAATATCTAATGGTCATCTACTTCCTTAGGAGTAGTTGCAAATTGCTTCATCAATGAGCATACTAGTCTTTGTTGAAAAGTTTAGGTTCTTCTTCAACAACATCTTCATCAACAATGTGGCAATGTGCTTCAATATCCAGGCTCAATGTTTAAATCTTTATTGTATGCAACTCAGTGCACCAATCATCTTATTGTCAAATATGCAGGATCTAGAGCATGGCAGATGTGGAAGCTATGGAGGTTGGAAGAGAAAGAGTGAGTTCATGAAGACATTTACATGGTTGACTGTTACACAAGTGAATTAGGTTCCAAGATGGAAGCTTGGACTCATAAACACAATCTTGTGTATTGACTGACAATGACATAGAGACTTTACTGAAGCACAAAAGCACTATGACATTGCATTAGAAAAAAGAGCAAGTACAATGCTTTATAGGAAACTGGATGGTAGCACTTCTCCTACTATGCATATGGGATTCTAGTCCTAAGCCCTCATTGCTCCTTACAAAGAGACTGAATTAGGTGTGATTTCAAACATCTCAACACCCTTCTTGAATCACAACAAGAAGTACAAATCATATAGAGGCTTTAGTGAAAGTAACAATTGGAAAGTGTGGGCACACCTTAAACATGGCAAAACACTAGATACTTCGGCAAAAAAAGCTAAGTGTGGATACCACAAACATGATGGACATATAGAGGTTGTAACAGGGGCCTCACAAAGTGGCAAAGGCTGTAGTACAAGGCTAGATGAGGAGTTTACAATTTTATGTCCAAAGCATTAGGACTAGGAAATACAAAGCTAAAAGATTCTATCCGATAGAACGATTGATGAGGTTTGTCCTTCTTCTGGTGGTCTTCTTCTTCTTCTTTTTCTCCATTTTATTCTTCTTCTTTAATAACAACTAGATAGGCCTTTTGGGACCTCTTTCTGGCATTGTAGAACTTCTCGGTGTGTCCAGTCCTTTTGCAAAAGTCACAGAAAAGATGGCCCTTCTTGGCTTTGTACCTGTTGCCAACATATAATGCTTGTTCATCTCTAGAGGTGCTTGGTTCTTCCTTAGTTTTTAGCTTCTTTTCCTCCTCTAATAGTGATGCCTAGATATCAACAAGCTCAAGGTTTGGCATATTGATTAGAGTTATTGATACATTATTATATTTAGGAGGCAAACTTTTAAGTAGAACACCAATGCAAACATCTTCTTCCATTTTAATGTCGATTCCTGCAAGTTGGGTTAGAAGTCCTTCCATGTTATTTAGATGTATGGCAAGTGATGTGCTGGACTTCATTTCAAGCCTGAAAAATTCAATCAAGAGACCATACTTTTATGACTTAGACTGTGCACGCCAAACAAGGTGTCAAGTCTCTTCCATGTATCTTGTGAAGTATCACAGTTATCCACATGGTGGATATAGTTGTCGTCTAACTCTAGTTTGATAATGGCCTGAGCCTTATCATCATTCTTCTACCAAGTGACTGCAAGTTCTGCATCACGAGGCTTCTTTTCTTTTCCAGTGGTAATGGCCCAAAGGCCCTTCTTCATCAAGATGAGTTTGATGCAGGTTTGCTAGGTGTGAAACCAGACTCCTTTGAAGCAAACTGTTGGAGAGTCTTTTCCCATGTTGGATTTGCAGAGATAGCAACAAATCAATTCTAAAATTCTTATATTTTATCAGTGGAAGAGCATATTACATTATGTCAAGAGACAAAAGTAATGACAATGTGAAAACACACTATGTAAAGACTATGTCTGAGTTCATGTTGAACTTGAATCTTCTTAGTTCGGGGTCGTTGATCTTCAATCTTCAATCAAATTATTCAAAAAGTGGGAATCTACTACCTATGAGTTGCCAGAATTGGAAGAAAATAGTGGTCTTGATATAGGGGCTAGCCAAAAAGATATGGAAGATGAAGAAGTAAAGGATATGGTTGCAGAGGATGAGGAGGACTCAGAATTTGGTGACAACTAGGATTTTGGCACATACCGGAGGATGTGCAGGTGCAGAGGGGGTGGATGTTGTGATGTTATGAGGACAAAGTGTGAAAAAGTATGGAATGCATCATCATCTGACTTCTTTATTGATCAAGAGAGTCGATGTGATCTCAGTCATTAGTATTAGTGTGAATTGCATGGATGATCCAAAACTACTAGATTTTTGGATAATTTTAGCCTATTTTTTATATGATTTATTGTAAAAATCTGAAAACTTTAGAAAAAGCTTCTAGATTAGGATGGCATGCAAAAAGCTAGTTGCTTTTTCAGCCAATTAGGGGATTTTCACAAGAGGGACAGATGGACAAAATCGTGTGCGTCGCGATCGCTGTAAACAAGATGAAATCTACAGATTGAATTGAAAGAAGAAGAAGGAGTGATCTGGGAGATCCGTGACTAGGTGTTCTGGGGTTTTACCCCCCTTTCAGAGCCAACGGAGCCATCAGATTTGGGTTCCGAGCATCAAAGAGGGAGCTGTAATTTTTATGCACATTTTGTTCTATGAAGAAGAAGCTCTAGGAGATCTAATGCTTGGAGATTGCTTTTGAGTAGTGCGAAGATTTCAGGTTCTTTCGATACATATTGATTCAATTCATTGTGATTTGTTTTTGTAGTGTTTACCACTTGGGTGTTCTCTATCTTCTCTTCCATCTCCTATCTCTACTTCCTTTTACTTTTGATCCCGAGTGGATTCGATCTTTCGACAAAAACCCCTCCGACATTGGTGAACCCGACGTGAAAGGTCATTAGAAGAAGGAAATACAAGATGGAAGAATCTTCGAATACATTCTCAAGTGATGTTTTGCAACATGCAGGTATAACAACAACAACAGGTGATACAAGCTTTAGCTCAAACAGAAAGTGTTGTGATATGAATGCTTTGCAAGCAGTTGAGCGTGAGGTGAAGTTATTCAATGCCAGGAATGTATCTGCATATGTATATACCTATGCTTAGAAGATGGAATTCTTTGGGGTGGCTCAATCTGCATGGAGCCGGTATTTTGTATGTGTTACTGTTCATGAACTGAAAGCATAGATTACTGAATTATACTTGCAGGATGCAGACTGGGTAGCCTTCAAGAAGACACTCAGGGAAGAATTTTACATTGAGGACACCAGTTTGATTATGCACAAGACTTTTCAGGAGTGGGTTATACAACCTAATAAGGGTCTCGTGGCTATAGAATTGTTAAGAGAATTTGAAAGTCGATTTGAGCAGTTGGATCTTGCAGAACAGCAAGCTCTTGCAAGTCAGAAAATTGAATTGTTTCTATAGGCAACTGATCCTGAGCTTTAAGAGAAGCTTGATGATTTGCTAGAGGATTAGACTACAGAGACAGGTTTGAAAACAGAGTGGAGACATATCAAGGAAGTTGTTACTGTGCTTGTGAAGAAGCATAAAAGAAGAGAAAGATTGCATGTCTCTAGCTTGCCCACTATTACGGGCAAAACAATTGAAGTATCTAGTAAGCCACCCACTTCTGTGGCTAACCCTATGGCTATACCTAGTATTGTTTCCTCTGTTAGGGAAGATGTCTTAGATGAATTGGTCAAAGGGATGCGGGATCTTCAACTGAAGGTTGCAAAATTGGACGAAAAAGGACAAGAGAAAAGGGGCGGGCAGCAGCCCCTAAGCTGGAAAAAGATGTATGTGGTATGATAGTTTGCAGCATGAGAGAAAGGATTGTGCTGCCTATCAGGAGGCCTTGGCACGACAACTTATCTTTTGGAAAGATGGCAAGATCCATGCACAAGAAATGGGATTGCCTCTTGCTTTGAATTTTGGAAATGGAGGTATGCAGAAGTTGTTGGAAGACTTGGCTGTCCGAAATGCTTATGCGGCAGTACATGATTCTACTTTTGGTCTACATTTGGATAGAATGCATGGCCAAAGGATGAAATATGGACACGTGCTTTACATGCAGCTGAAAAGAGAAAGGTCACTGATAGTGAAATGTCTCATGTAGGGCAAGACATTCATGGCATAACTGGTTGGAAATAACTGGTAGATGCATATTCAGTGTATGCATATTTAGCAAAGGTACAAAACACGGATATACTTGTGGAAGAAAAATGAATTGTATAGTTAAGATAGTCAATATGGTCGAGGGCTTAAGTAATGATGAAGAAGAGGAGTTCTTGAAGCCTAATGCACATTTACAACCCTGATGTCTCATTAATGTTCTTTGAATCACCGGACAATGCATGTGACCACAAAATCTATAGTCCCAAGTCCCAGAAGAGAGGAGGAAAGTGACAAAAGTCTAGACAGTTATGGAACTCAGAATCTAGATAGATAACACTAATGGTCATTAGATTGCTGATGCTAATCATAGAAATCCTCAATCAAGAGCATGACTTCAAAAAAGCGCAAATGTAAAAAGTCGCAAGGTTAAAGAAAGAGGAATTAGACATACTATATCTAGGTTTGAAAATGACCAAAATAGTCAAGGTCAATGCCAAACTATAGTTAGTTTTTTGTTAGTAACTCATCAGTTTACTAAGTTTAAAGATGTTTTTGCCTAGGAATACTCAAAGATGAAAGGGCTAGATTCTTACTTCTATCAGCATTAGATTCTTTTGAAACTGGATGTTGTCCCAATCCAAATATGTAATGCTATAGGATGAACCCTAACCATGTGTTTTAAAGAGGGGTTAGATCAACTATTGAGAGTTGGATTCATTGCTCAAGTAGATCAAGAATATTGGATTTCCTTGCTTGTCATAGTTCTAAAAAAGAACAAGAAGTTGCAAATTTGTGTGCACTACAAAAAACGTAATGTAACCACAAATTTGGATCCCTTCCCCATCCCCTATCTGGATACTATATTGGAAAAAGTGGGTAGCCATGAGATGTAATCTTTTCTCGATGGTTTCAACAAATACAATCAAGTTCTCCTTGCTCTAGGAGATCAATCTAAAACAACCTTCATCATAGCATGGGGAGTGTATGTTTGTATAATGACGTGGTTTGCTCTCAAGAATGCTTCAATCTCTTTTTACAGAGACATGTAGGAGATTTTTGGGCCTTATTCAATTGATTTTATGAGGGTTTTTTAATGATTTTATCTAAAATGTGCATTTGTTGTTTGAGACAATATTTTATTGCACCACTTCATTTCTTAAAATAGTATTGTTGTTGACTCCACTGAGGTGACAACAATCATGCAAGCCATTCTATCGGATTCACCATCTACATTACTTAGACTCTTGGACCAAATGTGGTGGCATGGACACCACCTATACGACTTTTGGCACACTTAGTTGTTACCTTGAATAAAGTGGCGCATGCGAACAAAGCTATGTACCAATGGAATGAGGAAGTTGAGTTGGCATTTCGCCACCTCTAGCTATTACTCTAAAGGGCCTCAATCATGATTCCACAAGATTGATTGAAAAATTTCCACGTATTTGTTGATACCTCTAACATTGGTATTGAAATATGCTTATGCCTTAGGATGCCAATGGATGGTTCCAACCAATGTTTTGTGCAAGTAGAAGATTGTCCAATGCAAAGAAAAATTGCTCAATCTCATTGAACGATAATATCTTGGTATGATCTCGACAATCGAGAAGTTTTGACATTATTTGATTGGGCACACTTTAGTTTTTCATGTGGATCATTTAGCTCTAATCTAGTTGATCACGCAGTAAAATGCTAGTAGGTGACTCACTAGATGGATTTTGGTTCTCTAGGAATTCAAATGCACAGTAATACATCACCCCAGAACCTAGCATGTCATTTCAGAATTTCTATCCCGCATTGATTCTGAAGAACCACAAAGTGGTATTGAAAATGATTTCTTGGATACACAATTATTTTTTCGGAAAATTACTGCTGAGAAATATGCGATCACACCCATGTGATAGCCTCTTTGTATGGAGCAATAGGGCAAGACTCAAAAAACTTACTAGAGAGGATGCCTAAAATACACGATGCATGAATCTCATAAGCATAGTGGAGAAAAAGGGAACCATCATGAGCCTATAAAGTGATGTACCTTCTTATCATTCAATGATGGAACACAACTATACTTTGTCCTTTCAGTCATAGTCAGTGTTATACTCAAGATTGTGTTTTATGAGTCCAAGCTTCCACCTTAGAACCTAATTTACTTGAGTAACAATTGGTCTCTTCAATCTACGTCATCATCATGAACATTCTCTGTGTGTTCCATCCACCATAGTCATGGTCTATATCTATACATTTCAACATGGTATCAAAGCCCAGTCAGGCATGGCCTAGCTTAGCTCAGCTCATCTTCACTTCTGGTCAGCTCATGACTTCACTTCCAACTCCATTCTCACTCTACCTTTAGTGAAGCTTCAATGGCTACGACCACAGGATCCTGCTCACTTTGAGTACTTGGATCTCTCTACAGAAGCCATATCTTAACTTGCCTTCTTCTAGGGATCTATTCTCCTACTCAAGGTGCTTCCCTATACCACATTATAGTATGACATTACTAATCTACATGTCTAGGATTTTGGAAAATTGACATCATTGTCATACCTGCACCCTGTCGTGATTGTATAGTTAGTGTGACAAGCACATGTCGAGATCTACCCTATAGTCTTAGGGAAATTGAAGCCTACCTTGTAAGCTTACTCCCTACCAAACCATTCATGCTATAGCTACGCATATGAGTTGCACTAAATAAAAAACCAATTGGGTCAAAACCCTAATTGCAAAGACTCCATAGCTTTTGAGCTCAAGCTCATAAAACTCTACATTCTCTCACTTTCTTGGCTCCAACCAAATCAATGCCAATCTAGAACTGCTGCACCACTCTGTTCCCAGGAAAGCCATTAGCAACAAGAAAAAGATTCAAGATAAAGATCAAGCATAAAAATCTCAATAGTATTTTTTGATACTACATAGTGTTATTGAACACTACTCGCACTTGTGTTCCTCAAGCATCATCAAGATTCTCTAAGGGTCTAACACTATTTCTAAGTTGAACCCCACCTCAATTTCCAGTAAGCATTCAACTGATTTACCAACAAGGACGGGACTCAAGTGACAAGACAAGCATCTTGACAGCTAGTATCTCTTGATACTAGCCTAGTGCTTTTTGGCACTTGTGCTTTTTAACACATTCAAGATAATCTAGGTTGCTAGTTATTCTCAATATTTGAAGCTGATTTCCTATCACCGAATTCTAAGCATGAAGAATTTTAAACGGATGCTTCTCATGAAGAGTAACATGACTCATGTTGCTCATCTATACTACATGGAAGAATTGTTTGTTCCACTTGCAGGAATGGATAGACTTACTTGTTCTAAAGTGCAAACAATGATCTTATTTGAATATTTTGTAAACATTCTAGCTACCTTGGTCATTATGCAAAAACCAAAGATTGTGACCTCTTTGCTTGAGGGGGACATGAACATGAAGACTAATGCAAGCAAAGTCAATAAAGAAGAAGACCAAAAAGACCATAATGAAGAAGAAGACCAGACATGCAAGAAAGAGAAAGACCAAGAAAAATAAGACCACAACGACAAAAAAGGCATCAAAGAAAGCAAAGTGGACTACATCAAAGAAGAAGACAAACAAAGAAAATCTATTATGCCTACCATGGCATATCTAATGAAGAAAACCACAAGGGCCTGTCCGTCTTTGTCTCCATTTTCTGCTAGAGATTTTTATTGTATGTCCTTTCCATTAATGCTCCTGACATATGCCTTGTAAAACTCCTCATGTAGACTATGCATAACAGCCCCTACACACTTAGTGAGGCCTTGTAGCAGCCCCTGGATGTTAGCCATGTTTTATGATACCCACACTTAGCAAGGTTCTACTCATGACAGCCTTTGTATACTTAGTGCTTTCTTTATGGTTGTGATTGAGGAGGGGTGTTGAGAAATATGCAATCACACCCATGTGATAGCCTCTTTGTATGGAGCAATAGGGAAAGACTCAAATAGTTTACTAGAGAGGATGCCTGAAATACATGATTTCTGAATCCCATAAGCATAATGGAGAAAAAGGGAACCATCATGAGCCTACAAAGTGAAGTACCTTCTTATCATTCAATGATGGAATACAACTGTACTTTGTCCTTTCAGTCATAGTCAGTGTTATACTCAAGATTGTGTTTATGAGTCCAAGCTTCCATCTTGAAACCTAATTCACTTGAGTAACAGTTGGTCTTTTTACTGTATGTTATCATGAACATTCTTTGTGTGTTCCACCTGCCATAGCCAATGCTCTAGACCCATGCATTTCAACAAGTAGATGCACGTGAGCTTGAGCAACCCAACCCTCCATGGTCATGGCATGAAGAAATGATGGATTTCTTGGAAATCCATTTTCCTCCACCTCATCCTATAGAAGGAAAAATAGAAACAATTGGCTCTTTGGAGACGATGTTTTGAGATTATCATGGGCTAGTTGTATTACTAGACTCTCTCTCTAGAGTGCTACAAAGAGTGGAGCTCCCAATGGAGTAGTTGGCTATCTTAGAGAAAGCCCATCAGGGAATTTTTGATGGTCACTTTGCTATTGAAATACAATATGTAAAATCTAGCAAGCTAGTTTGTGGTGGCCAACTATGCATGGTGATATTTATAAGTGGGTCAAGCATTGTAATTCCTACCATAGGATGGGTTAGTCAGAGATCACTTACCGCTTCGACCAATCCTACCTCTAGAACCCTTCTAAAAATGGGGATTGGACTTTATTGATCCCATATCTCTAGTTTTTTCTTATACTAGAAACAAGTATATTCTGACAACAATCAATTATTACACCAAATGGTAGAAGCACGAGTTGTATCAGCAAATAAGACTACCAAATTAGTTGCTAAATGTTTATTTCATGATATTTTTACTAGGTATGGCACTCATATTGAATTGGTTAGTGACATAGGTACACACTTTGTCAATAAAGTCATCAAAGATCTCACATAATCATTTTTTCTCTTTGTATATAGAAAGTCCTCTCCTTATTATCTACAAGCCAATGGCTTAGTGGAGTCCACCAACAAAGTCCTATGTAAAATTTTAACCAAGTTGGTAGATCAAAGGGGAAAAGATTGGGATACTAAGCTTCACATAGTACTATGGGCTTTCTAAACTTCCTTCAAGGTTGCTACCGATATGACTCCATATAAATTGACATTTGATTTGGAAGCCATTACACCCTTGGAGTTTGTAGTCCCAAGTTTTTGACTCATGGTACATGATCAATTCATCCAGAAAGAATCACTTCCATTCTTGATGGAAGCCATTGCTCAACTAGTAAAAGACTAGATCCATAGCATCTACATTCTATCCAAAGTCCAAGAATGGCTTACATAAACACCAAGTTGATGGCATGTCCAAGAAACCATTGTTTTAGAAGGGCCTACTCATCCTAGTTTTTAAGATGTGGATGGAAAAACTTCCAAGAAAGCTCAAGCTCTAATGGAGTGGTCCTTTCTGGGTCTTTCATGATTCTTGTACTAACTTTTATATCTAGTCGATTTACAGGGTAAAGCTGATGTCAAAGCCTATTAACACAATATTAGTGAGTTTGGGAATCTCCCAAATCCCATTTTTTGAATACTAAAAATGTGGCACCCGGATAACATTCCTATAAGTTTCTCAAAACCATATGATATGACCTATCATTGGAAAGCACTTGAAAAATTAAATCTATTGAGCTATAGAGCGCTTGATTTGGAGTTATAGTGTTCAAGTTATGACAAATTCAAAGATTTGACCATGTGTCCCAAACTTTTGGGAAATTCCCATATTCCCCAATATGTTGTTTATTAATGGATTTTGGTTACATCATTATCATGTTGATGGCTTTCAGTGTCCATTCCCCATCAAATAAGATTCGTTTACTTCTCCTTCACCATCAAATTTCAGCATTCCTTTCCCACTAGTTACCCGCTTGCAGATTGGATGGTTTTCAAAAATCCCCACTCTTTTGCTGATGTGGCATTCATTTATGAAACCCACTCATTCATTTCATATGCCTGATGGTATCATGGTATCTCAAAAAAACCATTCTAATCATGTCTGATTATGGCATGTTTTACTGATGTGGCATGCGCATTGGCCATTGTCCTTTCACATTAATCACATTGTCTTTTCAAAAATAATCTCCTCTTCAACTATTGGGGGTTAATCCACCTACGCCTAGTTGTTGATGTACTTACACTAACAATACCCACACCATGTATTACTTTTATTGGTACACTTATACAATGCTGGTGGTGGTAGGTACCCATCATCGTTATTTTATTCTTTATTCTTTTAATGATATTTGAGTAAAGAAAAGGATCGTCACACATTGTGACTGTTGGAGTTCCCACATCTCTTCTCTCTCTCTCTCTCTCTCTCTCTCTCTCTCTCTCTCTCTCTCTCTCTCTCTCTCTCTCTCTCTCTCTCTCTCTCTCTCTCTCTCTCTCTCTCTCTCTCTCTCTCTCTCTCTCTCTCTCTCTCTCTCTCTCTCTCTCTCTCTCTCTCACTTGCTGTTGCTTATTCCACCATAGCTCTTACTTCTACTCCATGCTTCCACTTGAAGGTTCATTCCCTTCAACCATTGCACCAGCATTGAGGAGCTATTCCCTTCACCTTACTTTAACCTAGATTTGAAAAGCTTCAACTCTTCATTCAGGGCAACCATGATTCTTCACCTCGAGGTATGCATTGAGCTCTACCAGCTTCTTCTCTCTCTGTAAGACTTGTTTTGGGGCATCACTCAATATACTAGATCCCCTTAGAGTGCTTAGAGAGCTCCAATACCATAAAAATAGTAACCACATTAGCAAGGACAACCAATGTGATTTGCAGCTGGCTGTCTTGCTCCTTTTGTAGCTTTATCACACCTCTTCCCAATTGGAGGCATTTCTCAGGAACTTGGAAACCTTGTGGAGTCTTCCCCAATATTGGTCTTATGATTTCTAAAAATCATTTGAAGCTCTTGGGATCAACCAAATTGATTCATCATTTGTGATAGTTGCCATCATATAGTTTAGAACATCACTTAGCTCATTGTTTCGAGGTCACTTATGCTTCTCGGGATGTCTATTTGATGTGAGATCGTCTGGGGATGCTATGCCAATGTATTGGAATGCTATGGGATTGATTTGGGCACTCATTTGCTTATTTTTTCAAAGGCTTTTTACAACTATAATAATAAGTAGGATTGAATGCTCTTTTCTCAAAGATCTTGTATGCCTATTGCCATTTGATGCTTCTCAAGCACTTTGGATGCTACACTAGAATTGATCTTGCATGCTTGGTTATGATCTTTACATGCTCTTGAGCTGAGATTGAAGCTTTGACTCTTGACATTGGTTGTCATTCAATGTTATATATGGCCATTTATTAATGGTACAACAAGAGCTTTGCAAGTTACTTGGATCGAATGCTTCTGGATATATGCTACTTTGATCTTGGATGGATGTATGCCTTTCATGTGATATTTTGAGCTTTATTTGCTCATCTAGCATTCGACTTTTGTTCTAGTGGAAGCCATTTCTTGACACTTGGATGTTACATTGAACTTTTGGTTATCTAATTGAGCTTGAGGGTCCTACAGTGAGAACATGGGACTTGTGACATGTACATGCTCTCGTCATGCTTTATATATGTACCTACTCTATGCATGATGGTTATGCCTGTAGGATGTACCTCAGTCACACATTAATGCTTTGACAACTCTCAATACCAATCATATATTCACTCACCTGCTAGTTGAAGCTATTCATTGATAGTAGTGGTTTGTCTTATATCAATGGGTGCTCCTCTTTGGCATTGATTTCTTACTGTTTTTCTTCATTTTCAACATGCTTTAACTGTAGTTTACTACAATGTTTATGCGAGTAGTCATCTCTATTGGATAGTCTTTTGAGATTGTGGAGAGCTTATTGATTGGACAATGCCCCTTGTTTTGTGCTTGATCTAGCAAAGGTTTCGGGGCTAATTTATAGGTTATTATAGCAGTATATTTTTTCCTTTTTTGCATTTTCTTAGTCTCAATATGGTTGGTGGTTCCAATGATAGTGGTATCTTTAATATTAACAAGTTAGATGGCACCAACTATAGCTATTGGAAGGCCCAAGTCTGACAAGTTTTAGTGCAAAAAGTGCAATTTAAGACTTTGAATATGAGGATATCAAGCCCAAACATATGGATGTAGAGGATTGGGCTGAAATGGATGAGCTATATAAGTCCACCATCATTTTGTTCCTCTCTAAGCAGGTGTTCTATAATGTTTTCTTTGATGGGAAGTCTACATGGGACTTATGGGATAGGATTCCCAATGTCTATGATAATAAGTAGAGGTTTGTTTCTCAGATGTATTAGTTGAAGCAACTCATGGATCTTTGCATAAAGGAGGGCACTTCCATATTAGCCCAAGTAAACAAGTTTCATTCTATTCTTAGTCATTTGTCTTTACAAGGGATTGAACTCAAGGGTAATCTTCCCCCTTTATTTATCTTAATTACACTACTTGAATCATGGGATACATTTTAAACTACTATGTGTGTAAACTTTCCTACTAATAGGTTAAAGTTAGAGGATATAAAGGATGCACTCTTGAATGTAGAGGTTAACAGAAAGAATATCAATGCTTCATACACCTTCACAGTTAGAGGCAATAATTGCAAGAGCGGTAATGACATCATGCAAGAGACTCTTAGTAGTCTCATTCTCAAACATGTGGACAATCTTACAAGTCCTGTGGGGGACTTTAAATCCTCATTGATTTATCATTACTATGAAAAAGCAAGACATATTTGGCCATAGTGCCATAAAATGTGCACTAGCAAGTCCAGCATTAAGATTGAAGAGGTTAATGTCATGTAGACTAATTCTGATGATGATTTCATACTTGCATCTTCTTTTCCTAATACTTTACACAGTTGATTAATATGCATGTTATGGTATAGCTATAATTTGGTTCAAGTAGCATGTTTATTCTTCATGATGTACATCATGTCCCAACTCTCATTCAAAGCCTTATCTTTACTAGCACTTTTGATGATGTAGGTTGTGTAGTTTCTTTTGGTGATTCCTCAAGTTTACCTATGGAAATATTATCATTGCACGTGATACTAAGTCCAATAATCTCTATCCTAATGCTTATATTTGGGTTAGTTTACCATGTTCTAGCAGTGGATGTAGTTTCAGATGTATCTCTTTAGCATTGTTGCCTTGGACACATGTCCTTGAAAGGAATGAAAATGCTTGCTCATTTTTTGTAGCATCTTCTGCCCCTTGATTATAAGTGCTTTGAGTCTTGTGATCATTGTTTATATGGTAGGTATACATGAATTATACATTAAAAGTCTAGTATGACACTCATGGGTGAGGATTTGGCTCTTGTTCATTCAGATATATGTAGACCCATGCCTTGCAAGTCATTAGGTGGTGCAAAGTATTTAGTTTGCTTCATTGATGACTATATGCATAAGAACTAGGCATATCAAATATGTTTTATGGTGTCTCACACTTCCAAGATGGGCTTTATACCTATAAAGAGGTCTATCAAGTTTGGTTATCATCTAAGTCAATATGCGAAAGTTGCAAACTTTGGAAGGTTGGTGTCTGTCTGGGACTACACACACAAAAAAAAAGGATTTGCAAACTATGTAGAATTTTTTTGCAGTAGAATCTTTTAGAATGTAGTCATGCTCTCTTCACAAAAGCTATAGATCAAAAGTGGGGATATAGTTTTGCAAAAGCAATCTTGGCTATTTGAGTTATAGATCAAAAGTCATGAATAGATTTCTATATACTATTCATGATTACCACAGAGTTAGGCATGAAAGAGGGACATTAATGCTATCTTTGGGATCCTTTCATAGTAGGGCTGAAGGGAATTGTATGCTAGGGGAGGTCGTTAATGTGGAAAATTTAGCACAAAAAATATAGGGATAAAGAGTGCATGATCAAGAGAAGAAGAGGATGGAGGGAGCTTACGGCTCTTGAATACTCAAGCTTCTTGATGACATCTTGGGATTGAATCTCCTTCATACCATCATGCATGTGGTATGTAGATAAATAGAGGAGTTCTAGGACTATTATGAAGGGTTTCTAGGCAACCAAGAATAGGGCATGAGTGCTATAGTTATTCTTCTTCAATATTCATAGGGAATTCCTTGCTTTATCACTCAACAACAGGGCTAAATGTTTCCTATCCTTTATGATGAGTTTTGGCTATCACATGAGGTATTTGAAGTTTCTTTAGGATGTAAAGAAGAGGGATAGTAGTGAAAAGAACATGACTCCTTGCTATCCATAGAGTGTTTGAGCTCTAAAGTGATTTTATGGTTGTCTCTTCAATTTTGGGATATGCTTTTTCCTTGTCTAGGACTATCTTTTACGAGTATTTGGGGCAACATATGTCCTTGTCTAGGACTATATTTTAGGAGGATTTGGAGAAAAATACAAGTCATTATTTTCTACTATAATAAATAATAACTTCAAGACTAAAGTGGTATTTTAATGCCCATACATGGATTTGACAGGGTTCAATGCTTCTTAATACTTGGTATAGTGCCTAGATGGTAGGAGCCACCTCATGCCACATAGATGCATGAGTGAAACATGAAATTTGAAACTTATGTGAATTCTTAGAGCTTATATATAACAAGGATTTGACGTATGCCAAGGTACTTTCTAAGCTATTGACTCAGAGGGTTTGGCCAATTGTCCCATCATAAGGGTTTGTGTTGTTAATTGCAATGCATGCATTGATCTTGGCTTGTTGTACAAGATATCAATCAAAAGTCTTTCATTTGGCTTCAATTGGTATGTTCGGGCTCTAGTAGTTCATAAATTTTCTTTTTTTAAATTTTTTCTCTCCCTACTCTTTGCATCCCTTCTATTCTAAACCCTTGATTAGGCCTTCAAGTCTACATGCTCCGCCGACATGGGAGTGTATCAACTATTCAACTCATCAAAGATAGCACCATGAGTATGAAGCTCATGGATTGTAACACATTTATCCTTCTACTTCTCATTGCATATCAAACAAGAACACAAGAATGTGAGCATAGCAAATGCATCCAAAAACTTTAAGTGAGACACATCTATCTTGCCCATACCATTTCAGTACAATATATAGGCACATGAAACTTGTCTTAATATGTAATGAAAATCCAAATATTAAGTGAATTCCTTGGATGTGTATTGTCCATCTCCATCCAAACACATGGTAATAATGTACTTCCTAGTCTCATGCTAAACCATGCTATGAATGAGCTTAAACTTCTTAAACACTTCAAAATTTTCTTGCAAGAAAGACACCTAGGTCTTGCTATAAAAGTTATTCACAAACGTCACATAATAATGTTAGATATGCTCAATGCCCCATCCTCATAAGGTGCGACCAATGATCCATGGTGCTCAAAGTTGTAAGGCCCCCATTATGAGGAGAAGCCAAATGTGAGCCCGTATATTGGCTGAGTCCTGACTTGTATATCAGATGAGGTCTATGTGACCGGATGGCAAAAATGTGACCATTCTAGGTCTAATCTTTGGGTTGGACTGAGTAGTTAAGTTGGTAACAACTCGAGGCACATTGCATCGAGTTGCGGGGTAAGGGAGTTAAAAGGGGCCCCTATTTTGGGGTCCGGGGTCGCGGAAGCGGCCCCTGGCTGTGGGGTCTCAGAGGGGCCAACGGCCCCCCTGGCGAGGGTTCGGGGGTAGCGCCCCCGGCTCGACGGTAAAGGGAATATTCCCTAGCTGACTAGTGGAGGCTCATATGGTCGGTCGATCACGCCGACCTAACCACCTTGGTAGGCTATAAAATCTAAACCCCTCACAGCCATCGATCATCTATCTTTAACTGAGTGAGAGTTGTTCTAGCTAACCTTAAGCTCTTCACCTATCTTCTGTCTAGATCGCCATCTAAGCTTCACCTGGAAGCACATGGGTGGATAGAGCCATCTCTGTATCAGTTGTTTGGAGCTAAAGAAATTTTCTAAATCTCCTATTATCTGTTGTGTACTCTCTATCTCTATCTCTTTCTTAGATTTCTGTTTGTTGTGTCGTGTAATTTTTACATGGTATTAGAGCTCAGGGGGCTCTAGGGATCAAAGAGTGTGCAAGAGGCAGAGGCTTCAACATCAAAGAGGAAAAATGCCATCTTCTGGAAGCGGTTATGGTGCATCAAGAAGCGGTGCAGGAGGTGGTACTACTGTACCAACTATTCAAACACTGAGAATTCATCCACCAACCTTCAGCAAAGGCAAGTTAGATGGTACAAACTATACCTTGTGGAAGTTCAAAATTACAATTATCCTTGATTCTTATGAGCTTTTGGAGACCTGTGCTAGGGACTGATGTAGAACCACAGCCTACCCCAGACCCATCAAATCCTAATGTGATGATTCCTCCGAATGCAAATCTTCTACGAGCTTGAAAACAAAGGAATGAAAATGCATTGTGTGCCTTAGTTACAAGCTGTTTGACAGTGTTCTGACTTTGATTCAGCATACAACCAAAGCATCAGAGGCTTGGAATGTACTGAGGAGTCAAAATGAAACAGGAAACCAAACAAGGATTCAAAACTTGGAGAATCAACTAGCAGCGGAGAAGTTTGCTGAAGGAGAGGCAGCTGAAGAATTCATCACTCAGATTAAGAATCTGCGCGACCAGATGGCTAGTGCTAGGATACAAAAGATTAGCGAGGAGCTAGCTCGGAGGTGTCTTTGGATTTGTCCACAAAAGTTTGATGGACTAGTAACTGCCCTTAATACTCAGGTGAGACCTCAAGCTTTGTTTTGAGGAGTTTTGTGCATTATTGCTGGAGGAGGAGTTGAGGTTGAAAGCCAAGAAGGAAGCAACAATGGAGATGCTGCATTCTCTGTGAATGCAAAAGGAAAAGGTGGTTCCTCCACCAAAAATGATGGCGACAAAAGGAAGAAGGGTGGTAAGAAGAAGTTTCAAGGAGAATGCTTCTACTCTGCAAGAAGAAAGGATATGCAATCGCAAATTGTCATGTTAAGAAGGCAAATGAAAAGAATGGTACCCTTAAAAGTAAAAGGAAAGAGACACCCAATATGGTTTAAGAAAGTTGGAGTTATTCATGGTGACTATTGAGGAGGTGTGCTCCTTGGCGCAAGAAGAATGTACTCCTGACTCATGGGTGTTGGATAGTGGGGCCTTCTGTCACATGACTAACAAGTAAGGTCTATATAGTTCTATGCAGCTCTACAAGAAATGATGCAAAATGCCCTACTGCAGGCATAGGTATTATTTCATTTGTTGCTGCAAATGGTGATGTCAAAAAGCTTTCAAATGTGTTGTATATTCCCAAAATTAGGAGAAATCTGTTATCAATTGCTGCCATAACTGATCTTGGTCATGAAGTGAGGTTCAAGAAGACAGGTGCAAAAATTCTTGACAGTGATGGCAAAGTTGTTGGAAAAGGAGAAAGAAGGAACAACCTATATGAGCTAAGTGCTCTTACAGCCATCGTTGGAGGGGGCACAAGTAAGCTTTGGCATGAAAGGTTTGGACACATAAAAAATGCAGTGTTGAAGGAGATGCACAAGCAAGGTATGGTTGCTCACCTACCTGTAATGACTAAATTGAAGGAACCTTGTGAAGCTTGTATGATGAGCAAGCAATAGGGAAAGGCATTTCCACAAGAAAGCAAGAATAGAGCACAGACTTCTCTAGAGTTGGTGCATGCTGACTTGTGCGGAAAGATGCCTACACGGGTCTTGGGGGGATCTTCTTATTTTATATTGATTGTTGACAACTATAGTAGGAAGATGTGGGTGTACTTCCTTAGTGATAAGGCTCCAGCTTTTGGTAAGTTTAAAGAATGGCTAAAACTTGTTGAGAATGAAACAGGGAAAAGTGTGAAGAAATTTAGAACAGATGGTGGCGGTGAGTTCAACTCAAAGGAGTTTGAAGACTTTTGTAACAGAAAAGGGATAAAGTGTCAATTGTTGACACCTCACACACCTCAGCAGAATGGCATTGTGGAACACAGGAATCACACCATTGTGGAGATGGCAAGATGCATGCTAAAGGGCAAGGGATTGCCCTAACCATTTTTGGGCTGAAGTTGTTAATACGGCATTCTACATTTTAAATCAGAGCTATACAAAGGCTCTCAAGGGAAAAACACCTCATGAGGCTTACACTAGTAAGAAACCATCTGTCTCACACTTCAGAATTTTTGGATGTGAATGTTATGCACATATTCCACATGAGAAGAGAAACAAGTTACAACCAAAAAGTAGAAAATGTAGCTTCTTGGGTTATAGTGATGAGTAAAAGGCTTACAAATTATATCACTAAGAGGCAAAGAAGATCATTGCGAGCCGTGATGTGGTGTTCAAGGAGAATCTACATACAATGGAGGAGGAGAAGGCAAGTTCTTTCACTTTATCATCAAGCAAAGAAGTAGTCCACTATGAGCTTGTCCCAAGAGTTGTCCCTATCCTTAAGGAGGAGGAAGCATCATCTTCAAATGATGAGGAAAAATTTCATCAACCTGACATCACCCCACTGAAAAAGCCATTACCATGTTGGGTGAAGTAGCTCTATGACCACAATAATCCTATGCCCACATCTGTTGAGGAGAAGGCAGACGGATGAAGGAGGTCTCAGAAAATAGAGGAGAAAAAGAGGGCTTCTGCTCACATAGTCAATATGGCCTTGATTGTTGAGATTATGAGAGAAGTAAAGGAGCCAAGTGACTTAGAAGAAGCACTTGCAGATCCAGCATGGAAGTCAGCTATGCAAGCCGAGTATGATAGCATAATGAAGAATGAAAATTGGGAGCTAGTGGATCGGCCAGCAAAGTGGAAGTTTATTGGCAAAAGTGAAAGAGATCATCAGCCTATCATTAAGGAATTAGCAAAGTCATGCAAGGGCAGGATGTAAGAATGACCAAGAATGTTACCCTTTGCTTTGTGGGCTGATAGGACCACTCATAGTGCAGTTACAGGGTATATGCCTACTGAACTAATGTATGGACAACAGACAATCATGCCTATTGAGGAGACTATTTTTGCTTGGAGTGTTCTACCATGGGAAGAGGGTTTGAATAGAGAAGAGTTGTTGGTCCTATGCATTAGATAGTTAGAAAGAAGGCCTGAAGACATTGAGACAACCATGAAAAAGTTGAAGACTGCAAAGATAAAGAACAAGAAGAGGTTTGACAAGTGACACAAACTTCAACCACGAGCTATACAAGAAGAAGACTGGGTGCTAATTTATGACAGTAGCTTAGAAAATCAGCATAGTGCCAATCAAAAGATGACAAAGCAGTGGTTTGGTCCATATGTGGTAAGGTTTGTTTTTGACAATGCTACCTATGCATTAAATGAGATGGATGGGACAACTCTAAGGATTCGAGTGGATGGAAAACGTATCAAACTCTTTAAACGTAGGGAGTCTTCAGCATATGAGTTGAAGGAGCTGGATTCTCAGCATGAACATGAGAATATGGAAGAAGAAGAGGTAGAAGATGAAGACATTGACATGGCAGAGAATACTTCTTCTAACACTACAGATCCATAAGACTTTGGCACATGCCAAAGGATGTGTAGGTTTGGAGGGGATGGATGTCGTGCCGCTACGTGCACACCATGTGAAAAAACCTAAAGTGTGGCTTTCTTATTGATCTCCCACACCATGTGAAAAAATCTAAAGTGCGGCTTTCTTATTGATCCAGAGAGCCAATGCCATTTTAGACATTAGTGTTAGTGTCCATGGTTCAAACATATTAGTTTTTTGGACAAGTGTAGCCAGTTTATGATATTTTAGATATTCTCTCTTGTAAAAATGTCTTCACATATGGAAGAATGCCCAAAGGCTTGATTCTGCTCTAATTCGCCAGTCTAATGAGCCATTGGGTTGGTTGCACACCTTGTAAGCCTAGATCCTTCATTGTAACATCCGTCATAATGTTTACTGATGAACCTCCATCAATCAGTGCATTTGCAATGAAGCAGCCTTCTATCCATACGCCAGTCTCTGGAGTACCTGGATCTAGGAAAGCGTTAGCCACATCCACTTATTTTACAGGCTCTGGAGCCTTGTTGGACTTTGTCACTGTTGAGGGAGCAATCCTTAAACCACGTCTTTTTGTCAGTATACTTTTGAACCTTTTCCGGAAACTGGGGGACAACATCAATAATTGTCGGAATATGAGGTTTGGTTTAAAGGTATCTAGATCTCTGACCAGATCGTATTCCTTAATAGGATCCACTGGCTTCTCTAACCGATTAGGGAATGGGGCAACACCCATTTTCATTTTCCCTCTTTCTTCCATCAGAGGAATTACAGGAGCTTCTTCTGCCACTTGTGGCACTTCCTCCTCTTCTGTATCCTGGACCTCTGGTCCTGTCTCTGTAACTCTCTGTGGCACTGTAAGGCTCTATACGGCACTGTTAGGCTCTGTTCTGTTCTGTTCTTCTGGTGAAAGATTGAACTTCACTGTTCTGGCAGGAGGGTTATTTTCTTTCTGGATAGGTGGTTCCTTCTGATTTGCACGCGTGATGGCAGCAACTTCCAATTCCACCAAATTGGAGGTAGGCTCTTGGGCCTTGGCCGGACTATCAGTAGCACTGTTTTTCACTGGGGCTCGACTTGGGCAGTCTTTTGCAGTGTGGCCTTCTCCTTTGCATCGACTGCATAAGGGCTTGTAATCCACTGACCTTCGAGGATTTGGACAATTTGGTGAGATGTGTCCCTGTTCTCCGCATCTGTAACACTCCACTTCTGATCTCTGACCACCGCCGGACTGTCTTCCTCTGTAACTTTGGGAAGGAAATCTTCTAGGTCCGAAATTAGGACCAAACTCTCTAGGCTTGGGTCCAATATCTTGTGTTGTCATTTTGGATTCCAGCAAGTTGAATCTTGCGTCTTCTTCCTTCCTTCTCCTATCATGCATCTCCTTCAGAGAGCAAATGTCCTCTGTATGATTCTTCCGCAAACAGTAGGAACAAAAGGCTCCAGGGATAGTTGGTTTTCGTGTACATTTAGTGGCTAAATGGCTTGCTTGATGACGCTTACCACACCAAGTATTTGACCGCATCACATCTCTTCCTGCTCCCGCAACATTGGATATGCTTGCGGTATTCACTTTCAACGTCTGTAGTTGTTCTATAATCACATCCATCAACTCCTTTTTAATGTTTGCAACTGAGTTGGATAAATAATCCTTCAAGCTTTCTCCTCCGGACGTACTGGCAGGAGGGTTTTGATGAGTCTCTGTAATCACTGCATAAACGGGTTGGGCTGGTACAGAGGGGTCTCTGTTCTGGTTCTGATTCAGTGCTCCTATTTGAACTGTTGGCTGTTGGCTCCAGTTGGTAGGATTCCACTGTTGCTGCTGATTTGTCATTGAGGAAATTGGTTGGGACCATTGTTGTTGTGGTTGAGCCATCATTTGAGGCATGGATTGTGGCCACTGTGGATTTGGTGCACTGTACGGTGATACCGGGGGCATCTGTTGGTAGGGATAGGGAACAGTCCCTGGAACTGCATTTGGTGGATACATCATTCCTGGCATTAGAGGAGGTAGGACTCCTCTTCCCGAATTCATCGCTAATCGAGCTTCCACTTCATCGTACAGTCTTGCTCCTTCTGTTGCAGCTTGCAGGGTGGCTGGTCTTTGTAGCTCCACAAACTTACGGACTTCTGGTTGTAATCCTCTGAGAAACACTCCCTTCTGAATGCCATCATCTAGATTATGGTTAGTCCATCTCTTCAGGATGGATTCCATTCGTGAGACATAAGCTTCTACTCTTTCTCCAGAGGATTGACTTAGGTTCATAAATTCCTATCGCATCCGCTCTTCAAAACCTTCACGCCTGAATTTAGTGAGGAAGGCCAACTTCAGGTCGTCCCATGTGCCAAAAGTTCCTGCTGCTTGTCTCTCATACCACTGAAACGCCGCGCCCTTGAAAGTGGCGGGGAATATTGCTAACCAATGCTCAGGGGTCCTGGCATTGTTAGCCACACACGCTACCATAAACTCTGCTACATGAAGATCAGGGTCTTCATTGTACTCTCCCTTAAAAACTGGCAATGGGACTACATTTGCTGGCCTGTCATCAATATTTCCAGGACGGATCTGGCTTGGAAGTGGACCTCCAGCAGAAGGAGGAAGGGCTTGATGTGCCATTGGGACTTCTATAAAGAGTTCCGCAAGGGCGTCAAAGGCGGCTTCTGCTGCGAGCTCGTTCTCAGCCTTGATTTTTGCTTTCTCTCTTCTCACGTACCTCTGGACTCGTTCTAACGCTTGCCTCTTTATTGCGTCATTCATAAGGGGTGTGGCTCCACTAGGTTGTTAGTGCTCCACAGAGGATTAACAGAAGACTTCAGTCTCTGGAGGACTCTCTTGCCAACATTTCTTCTACTTCTTTCTTTTCAATGTCCCTGAATTTTGCTTTCATGCCACTGCACAAGGGAAGGTATTCGGTTCGGAAGGTGTCAAAATGCATACGTCTGAGCATTGTGGTGGTGCCATCATCATAGTAATGCCAACTTCTGATGGTTTCAACTGTGTATGTTGTGAAAAACACTCTGTCTACCAACTTCCAGTGGGTTGCTAATTGAACAAACAGAAGATTATCAGTACACCAAGCATCCCATGTATCTTGCTGTTGAGCATCCACGAACAAATTCCAACTCTTTTCCTTCTTATCTTTGTGAACCTCTACAGACCAAGACTCCTGAAGCTTCTTCACAATCTCCCACTTGATGTTGTCTGGAAACTTTTCAATGAATGCCAAATCTTCCATGGATGGTCATCCTCTCTGTTTCTTCTCTTCAATTTGTTCCCAAACAGTTTGCCACCAAGATGCAAGTTTCTGCTGCTTCAACAGGAAGAGGAAACTATCCACTACATAGAGCATGCATCATAATGGTGATGTGTTTCCGCCATTGTGGGATGAACTTCTTGTGGAAAGTGGCTTTGATTATGGGAAATTCCAACTCTTCAGTGGAAGAAGGAACTTTACAAACATCCATTGAATTCTTCTCTTCTTGGCAATGCCATTTCCTTCATTTTCAGCCTCTTCCGGTGCTTGTTGATGGCAAGGTTCCCCGGCTGCGCACCAAAAACATGGAGCCCCAAGAGGAACACCAAGGAAAAGGGAATTCTCTTGCAAGAAAATCTATCTTGTAACATCAACAAGCTTGTTTATCATGTTTCATATGATCACAATGAAGAAAAGAACACCAGGCACAACAAATCTTCATGCAGCATCATGTAAATCTCCCACGGTTTTTAATAAAATCAACCATATTCTTCAACACCTTCACAAAATCCATCAATAGAACAAAGAAAGCAAAGAAGTACACCATCTTTGAATGGAAAAACATCACATAGTATTCATCTTCAATATCTTCATAGTCTTCTCTCTCAATCTCTCATATACAATCACTCTATTTCAGTAGAATTGGCTATCTCTGACTCTCTCTCTCTCACTCCATCAATAATACATCATATCCTTACTACAATCTCTCAAAATCACTCTCAATAATCACTCTTAGGTCGTGGATACCCCTCCCAAGAGGTATGTCTGATATGAAGGGTCACCAAAGCCACTACAGTGTCCTTTCATAGCTCACTACTGTCACTTCACTCTAGTCTTCTCTTGAGTCTTTAACAGCTACTTCTTCCACTTCTTTCAGCTCTTTTGCACTTGTATTCACCTCTTTCCAAGGCTAGAAAACTTTCCCAAAGTCACACATACATTCCACAGAACACTTACAGAAGCATATAGAACAGTCTACAGAACAGTACCAGAACAGCTACAGTACAGAACAGAACAGAGACAGAACAGAAGCAGAAGCTCTACAGAAGACCTACAGAAGGTTACAGAAGGTCATCAAAACCACATAACTCATTCTCAAATCATTCCAAACTCTCACAAAAAATTCAATAAACTTTCACAATATCTCATTCTTCATCAATGAATACTTCATCCCTCCTTACAGAAGACAATCAGAACAAAACAGAAGATATACAGAACCATTCAGAACCTATCAGAACATCACAGACTCACCAACAAACATCATGAACTTCCAAAACACAATCAATATTGGTTGACCTATTTGGTGGTGAAGCCAAACTCTTATGGTACATCCTATCCTCTGTTACTGGGCAGACCATGGCTTTTTGAAGCTCGAGCAAGGACGGATTGGTTCAAAGGAACCTTGACCTTGGGCAGAGGACCCAATAAAGTGGTGATGAAACTGTATGGTTCTCAAAAAGGACATGGATCCACCTCCTTGGAATTATCTTCTGACTCCCCTAATGAGGCTACAGATGGAACATCAGCAGACGAAGATGCTGTCAAACAGTTCCTTCCCAAGAAAACAGTGGCACATTCCTTAACAGTGGATACTGTAAGTCAACTTCCAAAAGATGCAAAGCCATTATCAATGGGTGAATACTTCCTTCCTGAACCAGGCATGACTTCTGAAATCACCTCTGATAGTGAGATAGAAGCATGGATGTACTGCTCTCCCTGTTACATGGCCATAGCAGAAATAGAGACAGAGATAGGAGAGGAGACAGAGAATCTGTTCTTCTGTTACAGAGCTCCTACAGAAGCAGAAGCAGAGACAGAAGCAGACGCAAAGACAGAGACAGAAGAGGATGGATAAGATATGGACGAAGAAGATTATGAAAGTGAAATGGAAGAGTCTATCCCACCTGAAGAGGATACATTTAAAGAAGAAGTTCCAGAAGTATCAGAAGCCGATGAGCTCATGCTATGGGACAGAATGGCGATGGTACCATTCGGTCTGGTAAATGGATCTTCTCATATGCAAAACCTTTATAAGAAACGGATTAAGAAGAGCAAGCCGTCTTTTAAGTGTGGCTCCTGCCGTCCTAACCCATCCTTGCCAAAGAAAGATGATGATGATGCACCGTGCCAACAAGCACCAGTCCCACCAACCCAATAGGCATCAGAGGGTCCCTGTTATGTGACGTTCCTGGATGTATCATCAGAAGAGGAGTCTTCAAGCCAAGAGGTAATTAATTTTGAAACCAAACCCGAAACAGCTCTAATCCCATTCCAACGTCTTAAGGAGCAACCTAAGTCTCCACCAAAAGAAGAAATCGGTTCTAGTGGGACATCAGACGAGGACACCACTCCCTTGAAGCAGTCGGATCTGTACCCAGAAGCAGTCCGCGGGACCTTCATTCGTGAAGTAGAAGGTGAAAGGCAGTTAACCCTTGCGGATGTAGAAGGCACTGAACGCCACTTAAAGGTGGGTAGCAGTCTCCCAGAAGAGGAGTTGTCAACTTTGTACAACTTGTTGAAAGAAAATTTGGACGTGTTTGCATGGTCTTACAAAGACTTAAAGGGGATTGATCCCACAATATGTCAACATCATATTGACTTGGAGCCTGATGCCAAGCCAGTATGGCAATGATAGAGGCGAATGAACCCGAATTATTCTACATTGGTGAAAGCGGAGCTGCTGAAGCTTCTGGAAGCCGAGTTCATCTATCCAGTGGCAAATAGTGAATGGGTTTCACCCATCGTGGTTGTATCCAAGAAGAATGGCAAGCTTCGTATATGTGTGGATTTCCAAAAGCTCAATTCCAAGACGAAGAAGGATCATTTTCCTATCCCTTTCACAGACCAACTGTTGGACACAGTGGCAGGACATGAGCTTTATTCCCTTCTGGATGGATTTAGTGGATACAACCAAGTGCAGATTGCGGAAGAAGACCAATCCAAAACAACCTTCACCACAGAATGGGGGACCTACGCTTACCAAGTGATGCCATTTGGGCTTTGCAATGCCCCTGCTACTTTCCAACGAGTCATGATGGCCGCATTTCAAAATCATTTGCACGACTTTATTGAGGTATATTTGGATGACTTTTGTGTCTATAGTTTGATCAGTGAACATTGGGAACATCTGGAACAATGCTTTGACCGATGCCGGGAGTATGGGATTTCCCTCAACCCTGACAAATGCATCTTTGGGGTTTCTTCTGGAGTCATGTTGGGCCACATTGTCTCTGCACAAGGGATATCAATAGACCCTGCAAAGATCGAAAAGATCGCAGCTCTGATAGCACCCGCCAACCTCAAACAGTTGAGGGGATTCCTAGGCCATGTGGGTTACTACAGAAGGTTTATAGCCCATTTTGCGACAAAGGCAACTTCCTTGCACAAGCTTCTGAGGAAAGATGCAAAGTTTACTTGGACAGAAGAATGTGACAAAGCCTTCCACATTCTGAAGCAGTGTCTGATTGAGGCACCCATTCTGCAACCTCCTGATTGGACGAAAGAGTTCCATGTACCCACTGATGCATCAATTGAAGGTTTAGGTGCTGTCCTCTGCCAGAAGGGCTCCTCGAAGTTGGATCAACCGATCTATTATGCAAGCCGAAAAGTCACTGATAGGGAACGGAACTATACAGTGACCGAGCTGGAGTGCTTGGCAATGGTGTTTGCCCTGGAGAAGTTTTGCCATTACCTCCTATCTACCCACTTTAAATTTTATGTGGATCATGAGGCCCTGTCCTTCTTGATGAACAAAGTAGATGTGAAAGGACGAATGATGAGATGGCTCCTTTTATTCCAGGAGTTTGACTTTGAGGTGATTACTAAGCCTGGTCGTTCCCATGTTCTGGCTGATCATCTGTCGCGTATCCCACAAACTGCAGATGAGGAACAAGATGATCTAGACCTCCCTGATGCTTCCCTATTCTTGGTAGAAACTGTAACTCCCTGGTATGCAGACATTGCCAATCTGCTGGCAACCCAACAGTACCCTCCTAGTATCTCTAGTCGGGAAAGGAAGAAGCTCATGCTAGAATCAGCCCCATACACCCTGCTAGGCGGTGCATTGTACAAGAAAGGCAAAGATGAAGTGCTCAGAAGATGTGTTGCAGGAGATGAAGTGCTCTGAAGGCTTGCCACGACAAGCCATGTGGAGGTCACTTTGCAGGAGAAGCTACAGCCAGGAAGGCTCTGCTAGCAGGTTATTGGTGGCCTACCATCCACAAAGATTCCTATGATTACTGTAAAAGATGTGATGCTTGTCAAAGAATGGGGAAACCCACGAGGACAAGTGCCATGCCATTGCAACCTATCCTTCCTTTGAAGCCGTTTGAGAAGTGGGGCATTGACTTCGTAGATCCGATCGACCCTCCCACCAGAAGGAAACAGAACCGATACATCCTCGTATGTACGGATTATGTCACAAAGTGGTGTGAAGCTAAAGCCCTAAAGCGGGACGATGGTAACAGCGTGGCCCTATTCATGTACGAGAATATCATCACCCATTTTGGCAGTCCCTTAGAGCTGGTAAGTGATAGAGGCACTCATTTCCTCAACAAAGTCATGGAAGAGTTGACAGAGTTGTATAAGATCCGCCATCGCAAGTCCACTCCTTATTACCCCAGAGCTAACGGCCAAGTCGAAGTCACGAATCGTATCCTCTGCTCGATTCTGACAAGAACAATCACCGCACATCGTCGTGATTGGGACGATCGACTTACAGAGGCCCTCTGGGCATACAGAACCTCCCATAAAGCAGCAATAGGACAGACACCTTTCCAGCTGGTGTATGGTACAGAAGCTGTTTTTCCTGTTGAATTGGAACTACCCTCTTTGAGAGTGGCTATCAAAGAGCGTTTGGGGGATGATGATTCACTGCAACGTCGTCTCCTGCACTTGGAATGTTTGGACGAAATTCACAGGATGGCTCTACAGTGCATGGAAGCCACGCAAGCTCGATGCAAGGCTTACCATGACAGCTTCATCAAGCACAAGGAGTTCAAAGAAGGTGATTTGGTCCTAGCCTATGATTCACGCTTTGGCAAGTTTCCTGGCAAGCTCCAACAGCGGTGGATGGGCCCCTATAAGGTACTTGCAGTCAACCCTAATGGTTCTGTCCAAGTACAGACCGTTGATGCCTCTGATGATCCCTTTCTGATCAATGGATATCGCCTAAAGAAGTACTTCCCTCCTTGGGGATCTTGACAATTACGGACACTTGATCTTTTCCCTCGTTGGCGCGGCACTGTACTTCTTATGATGCTACTTCTAATAGCCGTTCTTCAGTCATTTTTGATGAGGTGGACGCAACCCTCTGTCCCCTCAAAACCCCCTTTCAACCTTGATCTCTTATCCTCTATTTTCCACCAGCATCAGTGGAGAGGTTGGTTCTGACAAATGGTATTTCTACCATTCCCTTGCTCAATATTGAAAAAAACGAAGAAAAAAAAAAACAAAACATATCGGTCATGGGAGAAAAGGACTTAGGTCCCTGTCATGCCGACTTATTCTTCGAGAAAAGGTGGAAACACCCTCGGGAATAGGGAAAAACAAGAAAAAGAAAAAAAAAGAAAAAAAAACAACAAACAAACAAATCTGTTATGAGAGAAAAGGAAGAAATTCCCTGTCATAGCAGGCCTCGTTCCAAGAAAAGGTGATAAACACCCTTGGGCGAGAAGCTGGCTGTGGAAAAGGTGGTAACACCCAACAGTCCAGAAAGTGGATTCATTAATTGATATCCCTAGGATTCAATTCTGAAGCTGCCTCCCTTGGTACGCTGTGTCCTGGGTCTCTTTGCAAAGTGACTACCCGTCCTCCAGCCGACGACATGTTTCTATCCAACACAATGTTCGATTTGATGGCTACATCCCTGGGTACGCCTCTTCAACAACTGACGAAGCGATCTTCATCGACAACCCCTTGAGTGATGTGAGCTTTCATCCTAACCGGATGGGGAAGTGAGTATGGGTTGCCCTCTGTATCTATCAACAGAGAGTGAGACAGAGGGTGGGGCGAGAGACCAGTCTTTTCCCTTTAAATCGAATGAGAGGTGAGAAGTGTGAATGAAGTGTTGCACGCATGAGATGGGCCTCTCAATGCACAAAGCACAATTTGTTTCTGTGCACTGCACCATAAGGCTCCCTTGCCTTCCTTCTTGCACCGTATGCCAGCACAGGGCGGGATGCACTGTTGCACCATCAAATGGGCACAAGGCATACACCCTTTGCACAAGTGACTGTGAGGATTACATCAATGGGTTTCAGAAAAAGGCTGCCCTCTGATATCTATCAACAGAGAGTGAGACAGAGGGTGGGTTGAGTTTGACTGGAGTTTCTTCAATCATTTACCGAGAGGTGCGTTTGAGGGACGTTACGACACTTGGAGTCAGGTATGTTTCCATTTCCCTATGCACCCACGGGATGGGTCTTTGCTGTCATCACAAGACACATCACCCTGTTCTGTGCACTGCACTGTAAGGCTGCCTTGCCTTCCTCCTTGCACCTATGCCAGAAGGGTTGGACGCACTACTGCACCATCAACTGTGCACCCTGGCATACTCCTTCTGCACCATTCCCCCCTGGTCGATTCCTCAACCGGGTATGCGATATGGGTTTAATCATTCTTCCTCAAGTGATATTAGTCATGGGGCGAGTGGCTGTTCTTTCATTCCAATTGAGTGATTGTGAGTTGAGTGTAGTATCCCTCATCATCGACGAATTTCCTGCGATTCCTTCCATCAGTTACCTCCCTGGGTGCTGCCGCGTGGTCCCTTCCATGACGGACGTGTGCCGAGAAGATGCCTTGGTCCCTCTAGCGCCGACAACCACACTGGACGTGCCGTCGACACTCAACCTTGATTCTTGACGAAACGGACCAAGTTTTTCTAACCCTACAACTTCTGTTTCTTTGTGATGGTCATGTTTTAAGTGTGGGGACATTAGTGGATGGTCTATGGCGTGGTCCTAGGTCCCTGTTGCTCGGTTAACCCTATCCGTTAAGGTCTTAAGTGTGGGGACGCGTCCCTGCGCGTCTATATTGCATATCCTCTGCATATGCCTCAACATGTTCATGCATGAATTCCTTGCCTTGCTTTTACCCTCCTGGGTCCCTCCCAACCACCCGGTTATGTTCCACCCACCCTTGGCGCTGTTCCCTTACAGTTTTCCTTCATTCCTTGATTTTGAGGTCCTACTATATGAATGCACCCTACGTTCACCAACGTCCAAATCCAACCTTATAGCCCTGTTTCTCCCTTTGAACTGATCATTTTTCCTTTTTACCTACCCTTGTTCCGGTGCACGGTTTTTGAGTTATTAATTTTTGAAGCATTTTACGCAATTTAGACGGTTTTCCATGTGAACGCGCTTTTCTTGCTTCGAAACCGTGATCTGATGTCAAAGCCCTGACCAGCGCTTTTCCTTTGACATTTTTCCTTTTTATTCTGCATCATTCCGATACACGGTTTGTCCGTTATTAACTTTCCGGGTTTTCACGACTTTTTCATGCGTATTTTTGACATTTTTCCATGTGAACCTGCCCTATTTGCATCCGAATTCCAATTTGATTTGACAGCCGTGTCCCCTGTGCCTTCCCCCACCTTTTTCCTTTTTCCTCCACCCTTTTTTGACTTCCGGATTTTTACTTATTAAATTTTAAATGAGTTTTCGGGAGTATTTTCGGAGTTTTTTACATGTGAAACCCTCCTATTTCCGCCGGAACTGCGGTTTAACGTGATAACCCTGTGCCACCCTTTCCTGCAGACATTTTTCCTTCTTACTGCATGTCATTCCGGTGAACGGTTCATCCGATATTAATTTTTGCTCCCATTTTCGGGTTTGTTTTTTTGGGTTTTTCCCATGTGAACGCATCTTATCTCAGTCGGAATTATGTTTTGATGTGATAGGATTGTCGGGCACATCTTTCTACATAGTTTTCCTTTTTTCTGCACTTCATTCCGATGCACGGATCTTTCGATATTAATTTTTAAATTGCGTTTTTGGTTCATTTTTTGTGTTTTTTGCACGTGACCGCCCTTTACCCCTCCCGGAACCCCCGTCCCGTATTTTCCTTGTTTTTCCCCTGTCGTCTTGCCCATTTTTCGTTTTTACGCTATTTCGTTTTGACGTCCGGATTGGGAGTTATTAAATTTTCTTTATTTTTACGTTTTTTCTCACGCCCGTTTTGCGCGTGAACGCGCCCTTTTTCGATTTTACGAGTCTCCACGCGCCCCGGTCGTGTCCGCATGACCCGTCTCGTCATCCCAGCACCCTTTCAATCCCGTCACGGCAAATTTATTTACCCCGCCGCGCGTACACGCGCGGGACGGGGGGTCTGCCTCCTTTTTGGGTCCCTAACCCCTCACCCTAACCCCTACCCCTCACCCTAACCCTAACCCCTACCCCTACCCCTCACCTTAACCCTAACCTTTACCCTACCCACTCACTCTCCCCTTCCCACTAACCCTACCCTACCCCACCCCCCATATGGCCTACCCTATCCCTACCCTGCCCACTGCCCTTCCCACCCCTACCTTTCCCTATCCCCCCTTCCCTCTCACGACCCCTTCCCCTCCAACCGCCAACTTCCTAACCTCCCTCTCCCTCATCCTCTCATCCCTCCCTGCACGCTCCTCCTCCTTCCTCTCCTTCATGCAGGACCGCCTGTCCCCGCCCTCTGACGTCGCGCCCGTTGCTCGACGTGCCGGCCCTCCTGCCACGCCCGCAGCCCGTGGACGACGCCCCCCGCAGCCCGTGTCGACGCCCTGCCCCGTGGCACCCTCTCCTCGCGGGCCTGCCTCGCTGCCCTCTGCCGACGACTCCCGCCCTTGCGCCGCCCTGTGCAGGTCCCACGTGCCCCCGACTTCGCACGCCCTTTCGGACCCGTACTCGGCGTGATGCCATGTGCCGCCCCGACTGTGTCTGCGCCTGCTTCGTCCTCCCGGCCGCGCCCGTTGCAGTGTCATCCTGGTCGTCCCCGCCCGTCGTCCGGCCGCCGTGGCTCCTCGCCGCCGACGTTGCCCGCCGCATTGTGTCCCGCCTCGCCTGCCTTACGCCGTTGCCTTCTGCGCCTCCCGCCAGGTCGCCCTTGCAGCCTGCCTCGACCACCTCCCGCCTTCCCACCCATATTCAAACACACCCCACCCAACTTCCCTCTCTCTAAGCCCCCCTTCCCCCACACACACCCAACTCACCCCATTACCCCACCCAAACCCCCTTTCACACACCACTAACCCCCACCCTTCTACCCCTCATTCCTCCCATACCCATCCCTCAAACCCATTCGCCCCCTACTCCCCTTCACCAGCTTTCCCCAAAATCCTCGTTGGCTTCACCTCCCCTCCCTCGACAGTTGTTCGTGTGCGCACCAGCGTATGTGTCATGTTCGCGCGGGAGTATTTTTTTTAAAGCTGTTGTTCACGCGTGGGACGCGCGTTTGACTTTGCTGATTGAGGTGGTGCGTGCTGGCTCATGCATGCGAGCTGTCACGCGTGTCCGGGTATTCCTTTTGCTATCTCGTATATCATTAAAAAAAAAAAACAAAAAACATCCGTACCTCCATTAAACACACTTCAAATTAACATCAATCATCATAAATGAATTTGTCAACGCGAAAGAAAAAAAGAAAAAACAGAAAAAACCCAAACCAACAACCAACACAACTTCATTTTATATTCGTAAAAACTACCCCAAACACTTCTTTTAAAAAAAATTCTTAAAAAATTCCTCTCACCCCCCTTGACCTTTTTCCATTCATTTTTCACTTTACAGTATTTTTACACATGGAACACATATTTCCAAATAATTACTTAATTTACAAAAATACACACAAAACCAAAAAAAAAAAAAACACAAAAACACACAACCATTGACCAATATAAAATAAATCATTACAAACCACTTTACATTTTGAAGAAATCCCATGGCCATATTTTTCTCAACTTGTACATTTCAGATACAATTATTTTTGCCCATTTTAAAATTCCACAATCTTTTCAAATCCCCAAAAATATGATAAAAAATCATTAAAAATACTCAAAAATTCCAAATTAATTTCTGAAAAATTCCTAACCCTTTCCTTCCCATATTTATTTATTTTTGGCATATTTTTCTCAACTGTTATAATATTTTCTTTCACACCTAAATTCTTTCACACTAAATCACACAAATCCATAACATAAACAAATAAATAAAAACAACCATTAAAAAAATAAATAAATCCATTTTTCCTCCAACACCCCAACTAACCGTCTCGAAACCCCAATCCAGATATTTTTGGATTGAGAAGAGCGCATTTCTGCATTACACACACACCCCTTCCAGGTATTTATTTTATGTGCTTTATTTATTTTCATTTTCCCCTTAATCACAAATTAATTGTTAAAATGAACCCTTTAATTCACCCACAATTTCCACGCGCATTCACGCTAAAACACACATACTTTTTAAATTAAAATCAACCAGCCGTTCACTTAGCACGCGCTACGTGCGCTACAGAGGCACTTTAAATTTTAAATTAACTAAACCAGCCGTCACATGAGCACGCGCTGGCAAAAAAGCGCTCCACATCACCTTAATTTATAATCAATGAATTGCATTTAGAGACCCAGTCGGGAATCGAAGTCCGGGAATCGAATAACTGCACCGTTTTAACCTAATAATTGGTAAATAAATTTATAATAAGGAACCGTCGTTTTCTTATTAAGGATTATCACCTAATAAAAATTCACCCATTTTTAATAATTGATTAAAATCAACCCTTCATTAAATTAATTCCCCCCTCACTGCACTTAATTCCCCTTTTTAATGAAGCGTTTCGTGGGATAGGTATGCGCAGTCATTAGTGTTATTTTCCATGGTTCAGTATTGGTTTATCACCGATATAGTTTTGATATGTGTCGGATGTGGTCTTGTTTTGGTTTCCTGTCTTAGTTACGGTTACGGGTACGGTATGCAGTTTTTTTCTTTTATTGCCTGATACGGGGTTCAGGGTGTTTGTCTGATGCATCGCATGAAGCTTTCGGTCGCATTTGTCTCGAGGTCATGTCAAATTTTTTTTAGGATGTGGTTTGCTTGGGGTTAGTAGGTCGAGTCACGTTTTATTGGTAATTCTCTTATCCTTGGTTTTTTGTCTGTTGCTTTGCAGGCATTCTCCTTGATTGTCTGTGTTTGTGGTGTGTGTGTAACCATCTGAATGGCGCCTTCTCATGCTCCTCCCCCTATCCAGTACGTCCCATTAGTTAGTAGGGATTACTCTTCCCTACTTACTTTTGAGCCTCTCACGAAGGCGGGACTTGCTGCTTTTGTGGCCACTCCTTTTCCATTGCTTCCAGAGGATCCGTCCTTATGTGATGAGTTCCTGGCCTCTTACAGCAAGAAGACAGGTGTAGTCCAAGGAATGTCTATGACTTTGACATCTTGAGGCTTAGGGAAGGCTCTGTCTCTTCCCTTCAAAGGAGAACCTTTTGTGACCACTCGTCAGCTCTTCTCTAATGAAGAGATTCTGAAGCTGTTGCAGAAGCAGACAAGGGAAGTCCTTGATGTTAAGAAGGTGATAAACTCTTCAGGAGTTTCGTTTTCTATGATTACTGATCCCGTATGGAAGACGATGTGTCAGTTCCTTCAGGACAGGTTCATGCCTGCCAAAACGCCATCCCACTATTTGTCCAAAGAGCTTTTCACAGCTTCCAGGATGGTGCTAAAAGGAGTTGCTATTGATTGGAGCACTTACCTCCTTACTAAAATGGATCAGCATTTTGTTAAAGTCACCAGGGGTAATGTTACCAATGTTACCTACGGATCATATTTGTCTGCCTTCTTGACCTATTCAGGTTTACAGAAGACTGTGCCTCCACCTCCTCCATCAGATCCAATACCTCCTCCTCCACCTTCAGACGAGTCAGCACCCATTGACATAGAGGATGATGATTCTCCGCCTCCCTTGGTCATACAGCGCAAACACTTGAAGAGGGTAGCGGATAAAGCCCCTGCTGTACTTCCCTCAGTGCATATCCCTGCTACTTCTAGTAGTGAACTCCCTGGGTATCTCACTTGCAATAACCTGTTCAGAGCACATCGAGAAGGATCCTTGGAGATCTCAGTTCCTTCCCTGAACAGTCTCGTTTCAGGAGATGCCATTCCTTTCCTCTGCAAGGATATTCAAAGTTCCATTGAGTTGTCAATGACAGCCTGTGTTCAACAGCTGTACGCATCTTTCTATGAAGAGCTCATGCAGTCCAAAGACTAGTTGCATAAGGCAACATCTGAGTTAGCTTCTGCTAAGGATACCCTAGCAGATCTATTTAAGCAAATGAAACAGCAAACCCAACTGGTTGCCACCCAAAGCGAGGAGATTTCTTCATTGAAGACCCAGTTACTCGAAGCTCAAACACAGGTTACTAGCCTTTTAGCAGAGAAGGAGAGGATGTCCAGGGAAGCGACGGAGTTCCAAGCTATCTTAGATGACAAGCTTTCAGCTTTACACACTGCTAATGACACAGTGGCCAACCAAGCCTCCCAAATCCAGCAGTTGCAAGATCAGCTTGCAAAGTCCCGCTCTGTTCCTCCAAGCCCTCTTATTCCATTAATTCTTTCTCTTTCACAGCAGGACTTGGCTGCCCTTCAGAGACAGGCTACTTTGTGCCCTCTATTCCAAGATAAAGTGGAAAGATTGTAGTCCAGAATGGACTTGTTATGGTCTACCTTTGAGCAGTTTCAGGACTATGTCTTACCTGACCATTCTTTCTTTGTCCACTACCACTTACAGAAGATGGTTTTCTATATGAAGCTTTCCACGATGGATTTACCTTTTCCAGAGGATGGCTAGAGTGGGGCTTGGTCTGCTGAGTTGTTGACAGAGGTAGTCAGAATGGTCTTTGAAGATTCTGTCATGCCAGATACTATATTGATGTCATACATGTATCTCCGAGGAGATTTGTTAATTCCAGATGAGGTAGATATGGCATGGTATGTGGGGGATGTGGTCTTACAAGCTGTTCTATATGTCAATCATTTGGAGTTGTGCATAGATGATATGTTCCAGAGTTATTCCTCCAAAGTAGCTGATTGTCAGGATAATTCGTGGCATCCCATGATTGATTCGGTGGTCCTCAATCAAAGACAAAACACAGCTCCTACCTTTGCCCAGAGTACTAACCAACTGCGGATGGATCTCTTAACCTATCTTTCCAAACATAATCCATTTGATGCTACCTTCTTTGATGCCTATCATAGACGATCTCTTTTAGGACCTTCTGTTTCTACCCTCCTCTATTATCAACAAATGGCTCACCGCTATGATATATATATTTCCCTTTGTCAATCTAATTTCACAATTATTTTACCACTTCTTTTCCAACCTTCATCTTTCCCTCAAATTCCTATTTTCACTTACTGTTCCTTTATTGAGGATAGGGTATTTTCCCCTTCTCCACCCTGTTCTTCACCCCTCATAAATGTACCCTCTACATTTCCTATTTATCAGTTAACACCGTTCCTTAGTGATTCCTTACAAATTTCTGCCACTCCTTCTTTAACCTTTTCTTCCTTTTATGATTTTTCCTATCCTTCCCTACATCCACTTTCCCTTATTCCACTACCCTCTCCTAATACTTCCATATCTCAACCACCTCAGTTGGTTAGTGACTGTGACGGTTTTGATAATCAGATTTCCAGAAGAAGGGGATGGAGTTCGGATGATTGCCTTACAGGATCGCAGATTAATTGGCTAGTAATTCCAGGAGAATGGACAGCTTCCAGTCAAGCTTATCAAAACTATGTTCATTTTGCCCAACAATATTCACAGTCTGCAGATCCCTCAGTGAGATTAACTGCTCACTTTGCTTGGTACCTGGCGTATATGCATAGGCACTCTCATACTGATTCAAAGCCTATTCCAAAGTTGTGCATGAATGTCAATGTAAACATTGATTCCCAACAGCTGGACATACTGTATTTTCATGCCCTTTGTTTGCCTAGCAGATACCTCATCCTGTTGGAAAGGATGTGCTGTCTCCAATTTTTTCAAAATCCTCCTAAAAACTTTGTAGATGAATCCTTATCTATGGATCGATTCCGACAGCATCAATCTTTTAAGAGGGATCATCTTCATTGATACCTTTCCAATGTATGGTGGAAGCTTTCTAATGAACACCTCTCTTTTTGAAGAAGTCATTCAGATGGTTGTGTTGTGTATTAGTGTTTGTGTTGTGAGTTCATTTATGTCAAATGAACGTGGTGGTTTCCTATTGGATTTTGTGTACGAGCTATGTTTTGGAGATTTGTAGAGATGGGGTCGTGGTTGGAGAATTGAAGACGATGCAGATGAAGAAGCAGCAAACTCTTATATCCTTTACAAATTTGTGATGATTTTTAGTTTGATAAGCGGTGTTAATGTATAAATACTTTTCCTTTCTTTGTATTTTTATATCAGAAACAAGTTATAAGATGGGGTCGTGGTGGATGGATTCTTTTTTACAAGATATTGAAGATCAAAGTTGAGCTTTTCAATGAACTTGTATTCCCTTTTTCCTGGGTCGCGAGGACGCTTCCTTATTAAGTGTGGGGATATGTTGAGTGTTGAAATGACTTGTTTTTTTGGCTGATTTTTGTTGTTTTTGGAGAGCTGAATGGTTGATTTTATGGGATGATTGATTGATTTGGAAGTGGTTTGAGAGTGTTTTAGATGATATTGATTGTGTTTTGGAAGTTCATGATGTTTGTTGGTGAGTCTGTGATGTTATGATAGGTTCTGAATGGTTCTGTATATCTTCTGTTTTGGTCTGTTTTGTTCTGATTGTCTTCTGTAAGGAGGGATGAAGTATTCATTGATGAAGAATGAGATATTGTGAAAGTTTATTGAATGGTTTGTGAGAGTTTGGAATGATTTGAGAATGAGTTATGTGGTTTTGATGACCTTCTGTAACCTTCTGTAGGTCTTCTGTAGAGCTTCTGCTTCTATTCTGTCTCTGTTCTGTTCTGTACTGTAGCTGTTCTGGTACTGTTCTGTAGACTGTTCTGTATGCTTCTGTAAGTGTTCTATGGAATGTATGTGTGACTTTGGGAAAGTTTTCTAGCCTTGGAAAGAGGTGAATACAAGTGCAAAAGAGCTGAAAGAAGTGGAAGAAGTAGCTGTTAAAGACTCAAGAGAAGACTAGAGTGAAGTGACAGTAGTGAGCTATGAAAGGACACTGTAGTGGCTCTGGTGACCCTTCATATCAGACATACCTCTTGGGAGGGGTATCCACGACCTAAGAGTGATTATTGAGAGTGATTTTGAGAGATTGTAGTAAGAATATGATGTATTATTGATGGAGTGTGAGAGAGAGAGTCAGAGATAGCCAATTCTACTGAAATAGAGTGATTGTATATGAGAGATTGAGAGAGAAGACTATGAAGATATTGAAGATGAATACTATGTGATGTTTTTCCATTCAAAGATGGTGTACTTCTTTGCTTTCTTTGTTCTATTGATGGATTTTGTGAAGATGTTGAAGAATATGGTTGATTTTATTAAAAACCGTGGGAGATTTACATGATGCTGCATGAAGATTTGTTGTGCATGGTGTTCTTTTCTTCATTGTGATCATATGAAACATGATAAACAAGCTTGTTGATGTTACAAGATAGATTTTCTTGCAAGAGAATTCCCTTTTCCTTGGTGTTCCTCTTGGGGCTCCAAGACCATTAAGTAATGGTCTTGACCGATAGACCAAGGTCTTTATGTTGCTTTTACGCCTTGCACAATTTAGCATGATAATTTGGCAAGGATATCATGTTGGATCTTTGCGCTTTGAGTTGGTGACTTCTTGTGCAGTCATAGATTTGCCACCTTGGTGCAAGACACACACTTTCTTAAACCGCGTCAATTGTCATCTCACTTAAGCATGTAAGCTTTTTCTTCTTTGTCATGTTCAAAGAATGAAGGTATCATACTCCTATAGCACTATACAACAATCATCATGAAAGACCCATCTCAGCAGCAGTCGGCGCCTTTGATCTTTACTCTCCCCTCTTCAATGTTTGCAATAATTGTTTTTACAGGTGCGCACTAGTAGTTGCAGATTTTGGTGAAGAGGTGGAAATATTCAGTAAGGCTACTTTGTTCTTGATCTCAACTTCTCCCTTTATTGATAGTCTAAATTGATGACGAACAACCCTACATCATTTCCTCCTATTACTATAATACACCATGCTTTGTACTCCTCCTTATAAGCCCCTGAGATTCAACAATCTTTGGATCAATAAGGAGAGATGTTCAAACCACTGCCATTCTCTCTCTCACGAACTCAATGAGCCTTGCAAGTGAAAGATATACACTCTGAGTGGAACCTCCATCAATTGAATTAGAACCTTTGATTTATCCTCTTGCAACACTGCACATAAATTGTACCACAACATTCAGTATCAGACGTACCTCCTTATGCAAATCAAACGACCCTGGAATCTGATGTTCACCGCCCTCGAGACTCAGTAATTCCACTTCACAAATCAATCCTCTTTCTATAAAATATTTCAAGTCAGCTTCATCGTCTTCTCATCATCGTACGCAGAGCACCGGCTGTAGCTTCCTCTTCGTCATTGTACCATCACCTTCCTCATCTTCTTGCCGTTGTCAGGCTCATCGCAGCCTCGTCCTCATCTTTGACTTCGGCTCCTTCTTCATCATCATAGATTCTCTCCTTTTGTCTTCACCTTTAGCCATCACCTCTGTTTCTCTCCATCGTTCATGTCTTTCACTTGCTATGCTCGCTCCTCCCTCATACACTGTCGAAGGTTTTTCGAAAGCAAAGTCGCGACCATAGAGGACCTTGACTAATTTTAGGGTAGAAGATCAATCAAGTGAGTTCAAGTTATGCAGGACAACCTGTCTGTTCTCTAGGCTCCCACATCTAGCATAGATGGCAACAAGAGCACCTCCAACGAAAAGATCCAACTCCAAAATACTTTCAAGAATATGATTATAGATGTTTCTGTAGATACCTTGAATCATGAAATGATAGTGAGGTTAGCTACTGTTGCTAGAGGCCTGTATGTGGCTTTGGGAAAGGTTATGGCTGTTCCCTCATGACCTTGGAATGATGCTGTCATAGTGAGTCCAGTGGCAAAAGCTATTGCCTCTTCTCTTTCAATCCTCCTTCTTAACAACTTGCAACATGATGGTTGTGTTGGGTCTTCATCATCATCATCCGAGTCTTCAATGTCAGTCAAGTGTAGATACCACTTTTGAAGCAATTAATGAGCTTTTGTGGACTTCTGCACCAAGTTCTAGTACCCCAATGGAAACAGAGACTGGAAAGACGGAAGCAGAGAGCTCTGAACTCAAAGTAGGCGGATAGGCATGGCTTTTAGAGACTCTATGTAACTATGTCAGGCTATTGGAATATCTGGTGACATCCTCCATCCTATTGGTTCCTTCTACTATCCCACAACTTTTAGTTCAGCCTGTGAGTGGGGAAATTATTCCCATTCCCAAAGACCCTTGCTTCAGGAAACAAAGACCAGACATCTTCAAGATGTGAATTATAATGGAATACACATGCTTCCCAGTGTCCCACGGATGGCTAGTCATTCTTTGGAAAGACCCTGAGAACTGATAATTCTATTTCACCTCGAAGTACTAAAACCAGGTCCATCTGTTCTTGAATCCATATCTTGACTGTCTTATCATTTTCAAGAGCTCTTGATGTTATCTTGTTATGAGTTAGATGACATGATACTGAAAGCACAGTGTCAATATGACCCTCCACCTTTTGAACTGTTTTTTGATTGAAGATCCCATAGATATATGCGGCAATCTTCTGAACCACTCACTATATATTTTCCATTGGTTACAGAGAAGATAGAGAACATGCAATATTTCTTGTTGACATGTCCTATGTAAGTCTTCAAAAACTTTCATGTGCTATAATTCCAAAGTCACGTGAATCAGATGACCAGGTAAAGTTTGAAATGCCTTTTCTGTGGCCCTCGAATTCTTTCAGAAAGGTGCTATCAGCAGCACTCCATATCCAGACTGTCTTATCGGTAGATGAGCTTCCAAGTGTGATAAAGTGCCCAGCTCCTCAAACAAAGAACCAGGTTGCTAGATTCAACATTGTAGTCTTCACGAACACTGCAGTCTTCACAAATATGCAGGCCAGAGCCTGCAGCTATACTCATAAGCTAGCAGCCCTCCATCACATGTAATGCCACATGAATCTGATAAAACCATCTGAGAATCTGATAAATATACACTCATAAGCCAGTGGCCCTCCATCATATGTCTCTAATTTGCAAATATCCATGAACACTGTTGCCAACAATTGGACATTCAAGTTTCCAAGACACGTTGTAAGGAACACATATAACAATGTGGCTCCAGGAAACCAGCTTGCCAACCAGTCCACTCAAAAGAGGAGCTACTGTTAAGTCCCTTGAACCAAGGCGTGCCTTAGTGTCTCGATAAACGTCCATGACTCTTCTTCAAGTCTCCAGCTATGTCAACCTTCCTCTCAAAAAACACCTCCTGTCATGACCAGTAGTCAGCTACCACAGATGATCAACCTCTACAAAACACCCTCCCTTCAATAGTAATCAAAAGCAGGTTAAAAGCCTCCTCCTTGTTCTTCGATGGGAAACTCCCCGATCATAGCAAGCTGTTGCTTTTTTTCTCTCTCTGTTGCTTTTTCCTTTCCCCCTATTCCTGCAAACACAACTTCTCAAAATAGTGTTTTCCCCCATTCACGCCATCCTCCCTCATCAGGTTAGCTAGCAGCATCAACTTGGAGTTAATCTGAGTAATTTGAGGGTGAGTTTTCTCTCCTACAATGAACACATGCATTGCCTTGTCAAGCTCAATCCAGGCCCTACTAGGTTTCTTAGGTACACTACTTTGATCATCCAGATTTTGCAAAGAGTCAAGGGCATCCCACATTGGGCATATATCTCAACAAGGGTGCTTACAAAAATAGGATCCAACTAGAGCCCATCAATAACAAGTTGATTGTGCATATCTCTCCCTGTTTTCAAGGCTCCTACATTACCACAAACTTTCAAAAGGCACAGGACTGTAGCTACTATCAAAGAAGAAAAGCCCTTTGCCTTCAACAACGTCTCCCAATAGCATATTGCAGTTGTTTACCCATCACATCGATCTGCACATATCTCCAACTGTACAGCCAAACCAAATTCTCAACCTCATTTAAAGATGACTGGCTTTCTCAAACCATGTGACTGGCTATAATATGCTACAAACCCATGTCAAAAGAGGTTTAGAAACCATGATTAACTCAGCTCATACCATACATTTAGCACTTGATTTTGAAAAGCATCCCAACTTGATAAAAATGCCAAGGGAGTAAAATGTGGAGATCCATTCCTTCTTTTCACCTGGGAATTGGAAGGCAAGAAAATCCATAGAAGACATTGCATGCCCACCATTGTTGAAGGAGGATCTATCAAGTGCAACCCCAGCCGAAAGGAAAGGCAGCAGAAGACCCCTCTCTCTACTATATTGCCCACACAGAACAAAATGCAAACACAACGACTAAGTATGTACAAAGTAACAAATGTCACACACACAACTTTTTGGTAGATTCCACACCTCAGATGTGTAGCGGTACGACATCCACCCCCTCTGATCCTGCGCATCCTCTGGATGGGCCAACTACGCATGATCATTGTCGTCAAGAATCACGAATAGATCAATCTCTTCATTGACTATTTCCGATATATCAAGAAGGTTATCTGTCATATCATCTGTCTCTTCTACTGGAGTTTCTTCTCGTTGCTCTTCTCTTGCAAATTCTTCCAATGCATAATCCTCATCATCTCTTTTCTTGAAAATCTTGATTCTTTTTCCTGCAATGGGCACTCTGAGCAGTGTCCCATCCAATTCTGCCAGCTCATATGTTGCATTGTCAAAGACATGTCTGATATGTATGGACCAAACCATCTTTTCACCATCTTCTGAAGTGCGATATGCTGATTTTCAAGGCTGCTATCAAAGACTAATACCCAGTCTCCCTCTTCTATTGCTTTAGGCCACAAGTGATCCTGCTGTCAAACCTGTCCTTATTTCTAAGTCTAGCAACCTTCAACCTATCAATAGCTAGCTGAATATCCTCTGGTCTTCTCTCCAACTACTGGATCCGAAGAGCTAAGAGCTCCTCTCTCATCAAATCCTCTTGCCAAGGTAAAACTGACCAAGTCAAAGCACAAGTCTTAGTCGGCATAACCGGTTTCTGACCATACATCAACTCTGTAGGCATATATCATGTGGTAACACTGTGAGTCGTACGATCAGCCCACAAAGCAAATGGTAGAAGTCTCGGCCATTCTCCAATCCGTCCTCTCCATGCTTTGGCTAATGCTTTCACTATCAGCGGATGCCCTCTTTCACTCTTTCCATTTCCCTCTGGATTCTATGCTATGGTTAGAGCCAACTTGATTCCTAGTTGAGAGAAAAACTCCCTAGCTTCATCTGCATCCAATTCACCGCGATCTGCAGTGATCTTACCAACACAGCCATACTTGCAAAAAATTTCTTCCAAGAAGTACTTACACACTGCACTAGTCGTCTTCGTTCTCAAAGGTTTGCCCTCAACATGATTGGTAAGATCCTCTCTAGCCAAAATAATATATCTCATCTGCCATAGACCCATAGGCATAGTAACCAAGTCAACTACCCACTTATAATGAATGCATAACGGATAGGTCGGATGAAGCTCATCTCGATGACGCACTACGGAATACATTTGACAATCTCTGCAAGTCTCTACAAAGTAAGAAACATCTCTGTACATGCCTTTCCACCAATATTTTTCCTTGATTTTCTCATAAGTAGCCCAAGGACTCTCATGAAACTCTCTCATCACCTTAACTGGGTCTCTTTATTGCAGACAACCCGCAAGGGTAATCCACCTCTTTTCTTCGGGTGCTTCCAAAGAAATCCATCCTTGAGAAAATAACCATAGGCTCTTCTTCTGATCTTCTTGAACTCTTCATCTGTCCATTCATCTCTTTTGCTTAGTGTACTAAGGTACTTGCCAATCTGCAACCAATCTCCAACATAGAATTCTTCTATGAAAGCCACAATATCATAGACATGGCAAACATGATCAACCATAGCGATTGAAATTTCTGCATCATCCTCTTCTGCAAGTAGTGTCTCCTCATCATCATATCTGGCTCTAGACAGCATATCCACCATTGGATTATCCTTCCCTGCTATATGTTTAAATTCTAGATTTAATGACTTGATGTGTGCAATCCATCTCAGCATAGCTATATCCGGAGTAGAGCAACTTGTAATCATACCTATCAATGGCAAGCAATCTGTCTCTACCACAAACTGAAGCTCCAATAAAGTACTCCTTGTCACATTTGAGAGCCGTAACAATTCCCAGTAATTCCCTCTTAATTTGCGGATACCTCCTCTGTCTCTCGTTTAGGACTTTCGCCCCAAACCGAATAGCATACCTGTTTCCATCTGCATCATCTTGACCCACAGCCCAACCTATGCCAATTGGGCTAGTGTCAACTGTCAATACAATAGGCCTTCCACAATTATAATTTACTTTCCTGAGAGTAGGAGCAATCTGCAATAACTCCTTCAATTTCCGCATGGCTCTAGTGTGGCTCTCATCCCAATAAAAATTTTGCCCCTTTTGAAGCAGCTGATATAAACAATCTGCTATGTGTGCAAAATGGGGTATCCAAACCATGTAAAACACATAGGCTTCAATGAATCTCCGTACCTCTAAAGTGGTAGAACAATACTCCATAATCTTCCCTATAGCATCCACCTTCTCAGGTGAAGGTTTCCTGCCATAATACCCACACATATGTCCAATAATGACAACCTCATTTACTCCAAAAATAGATTTTTGCCCTGATAGTGTCAAATTCACTTCTTCTAACCTGGCCAAAATCTTTTCACAAACTGCAATATGATTAGCCACAAAGTATCTGCATCCGTGTTCATTTAGACTCTCATTCTTCTCTTCTTCTGCACACCCCTTAATGGGCACATCATCCAAGAAAGGCATGGTAAGTTGAGGTATGTACTCACGAAGGACCTTATGCATGGCATTCATCATATGCGCAACAAAATTAGTGGCACCTTGAGGCAAGGTACACATCTTGACAAGCCCAATAGGAGTTCTCATAGTAGTTATGTCCTTGCTTTCCAAAGCCAGCTGAAACTGATCATATCTCGAATACAAGTCACCTAAAGAATAGATGGCATGTTTAGCAAATGCTTCTGCAAACTCATCCACAACTGGACCTATACCAACATTCCTGATAGTAACTCTGTTTACTGGTGGCTGCATGTCCTGTATAAATCGCAGAGTACCATTATTCTTTGGAACTGTAAACCACCTATTTGAGTATGGTGCAGATGATGACTCTAGGATAACCATCCTGATTTTCTCATTCAACAAGTCAATTAACTTTGGCAGGTGTGCCCTAGGCACTGGAATAGGTCGGAGGTTCTATGGAATATGAGGAATAGCAAAGATCACCATAGGGGCAACAATATCCAGATTCACACATTCAATCTCATGTGAGAAGAAAGCAAACCCCCTTCCATGTCGCTCAAGCATATCTTGAAAGCATTTCTTCTCTAAGGGTAGCAAGAAATCACCATTTCCAAGTTTTAATTTAGCAAGAGTCTCTGTTAAAAATTTATGGCCTATATGCTCTAGATTCCTCAAAATTGGCTACTTGGCAGCCCTCTCTATTTGCTGATCACTGTCAGGTGGAAGTGGTCCAGCTACCGGCTTCACCTTCTTATCCATAGTCTTGTATTTCGTGTCCACCCTAGCTTCATTATGATCCTCTGCATTACTCAAATCTTGCTGTAAATCAGCAATTCTACACTTTGGTGCTGAATATCCTCAGCCCTCTACTCTATGGACTGCATAGGAACAACCCTAAACTCTGCATGCTGAAATATTTTAGCAGTAAACTTTGTTGGCTGAAAGTTTTCAGCCCTGTGTGTCTCTATAGGCTGATCATAATCAGTCGAAAACTCTGTTTGCTGAATTTCTTCAGCACTCAACACTTTTTGCTGAGTCACCTCAGTCTCTGACTCTATTGTTGAGATATCGAGCTCCACTCGTGATACACCAGGGTGACCGTTGTGTATTTATGTCACCGACTTGTCAGTTGCAGACGCGGTTGGTACACCGCCCGTGAATAATAGCTACATGATAGCTATCCTTATCTACTCTAGTTCGTGGCTCAGTTAGTATGCCACCTTAGTTAGTTGAGTTTGGTTTGAGACCCATATTTAGGGTTCTTCTATTTCTTTGTAAGTGAGTTCTTTTTGGCTTACACAACTAAGAAGAGGAAAAGTGTTTTCAGCCTCCACCCTTGTGTGTATTCCCCCATTGTGCAAGCAAGAAAGCTACAAGTGAGACTCCTTCCTTCTCTCCCACAATCTTGACATGGTATCAGAGCCTTGTTCGTGGTAAGGAGCTCAAGAAAGCAAGCCAAGCTCGCGGTGGTCTGGTAAGAGGAGCAGTGTTGCTTTCATTTTCTGTTTTGGGAGCAGATCTCTGCAGGTAGCACAGCTGGAAATTGCAAGAGTGCATTGTCTCAGGTTGAGACGCCCTTCGCGGTGAAGCAAGAGGGCAGTATATGCTGCGGGAAAGGGCTTTAGCCCTTGGCGACCTTGTTTTTTTTATTTGAGGCCATTTCGGGGCCTGTTTTGCAGACGGAAGTTTTCTGCACGCACTCAGGAAAAGGCTCAGTTTTATGCTGTGCAGCCACTGTTCTACAGGTCGGTGAAAAGTTACTGTAGAAATTGCATCGTATGCTTGTGCGCAGAGACATTGGGAGTTTCAGAATTATCCTTGGTTCCTGTTTATGCAAAATCGTCACTAGGAAGTGACTGTGTGGTCAAATACCACTTTCGCTAGTTTTGCAGATTTGCCCTTGTAAGGGTGAAGCTGAGTTTTTGTAGTGACAGAATTTTTTGCAGTGTTCTGTAATGGCGTCTGACTCTCTTTCACAGATTGTAACTGAAAAGCTTGACAAGAACAACTTCCAAGCATGGAAGTTTAGAATGACGAATTTCCTTATGGGAAAAGGATATTGGGAATTTGTTGCAGGAAATGAAGAAGAACCAGTTCTTCCTGATGTTCCCAATCAACAGCAAATGCAGGCATTCAAAGCATGGCATGAGAGAGCCAGGAAAGTTATGTACTGGCTGTCAATCAGCATTTCAGACTCTATGATTGTGCATATTCAGGATGCAAGTACGCCAAAGGAGGCATGGGATACTCTGTCAAAGATGTATAGCACAAATACGCAAGCCAGGAAAATGCAGCTCAAGCAAGAGTTGCACAATGTGCAAAGAGAAAATATGAGCATCAACGACTACCACATGAAGGTGAAGAAGATTGCAGATGCACTTGCTTCCATTGGGTCACCAGTGGAAGATGATGATTTAGTTTCTATGACCTTGAATGGTCTAGGAAAGGATTATGCACAGTTTCGGACATCCATTTCAGTTCGTGAAAGATTTCCTGATTTTGAGGAGTTGATTGCTCTTCTAATTTCTGAGGAACAGAGAAATGGTGGTGCATCTTCTTCAGGAGGAACTTCAAAAGAAGCTGTCTTCTACTCAAATGCTGGAAGAGGTAGAGGCAGAGGTAGAGGAGGCCGATTTGGAGGCCGTGGTAGAAATCAGAATATGCAGCAAACTCAAGAAAACCAGTCCTATGGAGGAGGACGTGGTAACTCTAGAGGCAGGGGGAGCCAAAGAGGTCGTGGTGGATAGCAAAGAGGTCAAAATGCAAACAGTAATGTTGAATGCTACTACTGTGGTAAAATGGGTCATATGGCTAAAGACTGCTATAAAAAGCAGAATGACATCATGAATGGAAAACTGCAACAAGGGAATTATGCATCTTCTAACAGACAGGGTGATGACAGAAATGAACATTTGTTCATGGTGCAGCACATGAACAATTCTGTGACAAGTGTAGAAGAAAGCAATGATGTATGGTATGTTGACTCAGGTGCATCAAACCACATGACAGGTCATGCAGAATGGATGGAGGATGCAAGGAAAATGGAAAAACCAGGATTTGTGGAGACTGGTGATGATACTGCACATCCTATTGTGCAGATTGGAAAAATTCCCTTGTCTATGCAGGATGGGAAAAAGAAATACCTGTCCGATGTATTTCATGTCCCGAATATCACTAAGAATCTAGTTTCTGTCGGTCAAATGGTTGAGCAAGGCTTGCAGGTCAGATTTAATCCTCATGGATGCTTTGTTGAGGATATGAAAAATAAAGGTCGCTTGATAGCAAAAGGAAAGAAGAAGGGCAGAATGTTTACGTTGGATGCAGACATGTCTGAATTGAGTGCAGCAATGTTTGCACATGGGACTGGTGTAGTTGCAGATATTGATATCTGGCATAAATGCATTGGTCATGTTAATGTACAGCGACTTAAATCAATGCAGGCCCAAAATATTGTTGCAGGATTGCCAAAATTCAAGGTTGCAGAAATGCATAAGGTATGTGAAGCCTATCAGTTTGGAAAACAGGCAAGGAAACCATTTCCTAGACATGTTCAAGAGAGTGAGAAGCCATTGGAATTAATCCACTCTGATGTGTGGACTACTAAAGCTGCATCTCTTGGAGGCTGTCATTATTTTGTCACTTTTATTGATGACTATAGCAGAAAAGTTTGGGTGTATTTTATGAAAAAGAAAAGTGAAGTTTTTGGGCATTTCAAAACCCTTAAAGCTATGGCTGAAAAAGAAACAGGTCTGCAAATAAAATGCCTAAGGTCAGATGGAGGGGGAGAGTACCTCTCAAATGAGTTTGCAAAGTTCTTGCAGGAGCATGGCATAAAGCAGCAATATTCATGCAGTTATACCCCACAACAAAATGGAATTGCAGAAAGGAAAAACAGGCATATTGGAGAGGTATCTCGTGCCATGCTCAATGAAAAAGACTTGCCAGATTTTTATTGGGCTGAAGCAGTTGCTACAACAGTCTACATAATGAACAGGACTCCCACTGCAGCAATACATGGAATGACTCCAGAGGAGAGGTATACTGGTAGGAAACCAGATATTTCTCATTTGAAAATTTTTGGTTGCATTGCCTATGTACATGTGCCAGATCAGCTGAGATCCAAGTTGGATCCAAAAGCTGAGAAGTGCATCTTTATTGGTTACTCTCTGCAGCAAAAAGGGTATAGATGCTATAACCCTTCTACTCGTAAGTTTACAGTGAGCAGAGATGTTGTTTTTGATGAGATGAGTAGCTGGTATAAACCAGTAAATGTGATTGATGATGTAGATGCACAAAATGGTAATGCTGCACAAAATTCACAGCAGCAGTCACAAAATATTAGTGGACCTGGAGCGTCCTCTAGCAGTGGTTCACATTCTTCGCCATGGACAGGCAGATTGAGATCGGGAGAATCTTGTCAAAGTAATGCAGATAGTGGTATGCAGGTATCACGAAAAGGAAAAGAGAAGGTTGATCAGCCCATGTTTGATGTGAATGCAGGTCACTCTTATGTGGATGGTGAATCCAGTGGCTCAGAACAGAGCATTGATGATGAGTTGGGTATTCCTTCTATTGTTACACCTGGAGTAAGGAAGACCAGGGATGTTTTGAGAGCACCTGGGAGTGAACCTACTTTGCGCAGGTCTACGAGAGCTAGGTATCCTGTGGATAGGCTGAAATATGATGGATTTACAGCCATTCACTATGCATATATGGTCAAAGTGATACAGGAACCAGAACCCACTTCTTTTGAGCAAGCCATGGGAAAAGAAAAATGGGAGAAAGCCATGGATGAAGAAATGGATGCCTTGGAAGCAAATGCTACATGGGAATTGGTACCTTTGCCTAAAGGTAAAAATGCAATTGGCTGTAAGTGGGTTTATAAAGTGAAGCACAATGCAGATGGTTCTGTGAACAGATACAAGGCAAGATTAGTAGTCAAGGGGTATGCACAAACATATGGTATTGACTATGAAGAAACATTCAGTCCGGTTGCAAGGATGGCAACCGTAAGAGCAGTCATTGCTATGGCTGCATCAAAGGGATGGTCTTTACATCAGATGGATGTAAAGAATGCCTTCTTGCATGGTGATTTGCAAGAAGAGGTCTATATGGAGCAGCCACCAGGTTATGTGCATGCTGTTCATCCTAAGTTTGTTTGCAGGTTGAAGAAAGCCTTGTATGGCTTGAAGCAAGCACCTAGAGCATGGTCTGACAAGATAGGACAGTATCTTGTCACTATTGGCTTTCAGATTTCCAAGGCAGATTTCTCACTTTATGTGAGAAAAACAGAGAAAGGTATTATGCTACTTGTCATTTATGTTGATGATTTGATTATGACAGGTGACAGTGATGAAGATATCCTTCATGTGAAAATGCTATTGAAGCAGAAGTTTGAGATGAAGGATTTGGGAGAGCTGCGTTATTTCTTGGGCATTGAGGTGATTAGATCACCAAGTGGGATACAGCTCTTGCAGAGGCAGTATGGATTGGACATGTTGTCCAAATATGGGATGACAGGCTGTAAGCCTATTTCAGTTCCTTTGGAGCAGAATGTGAAGCTGAGCACAGATGCAGGTGAGCTTCTAGAAGACCCTACTATGTACAGACGCATAGTAGGAAGTTTGATTTATATGACTATTACCAGGCCAGATTTGAGCTATGCTGTTGGATTGGTAAGTCAGTTTATGCAGGCTCCAAGGAAACCACATTTGGATGCGGCTAGACGCATACTCAGGTATGTGAAGTCCACATTGCAGTATGGACTATTTTATGAGACTGGGGTTCAGATACAGTTGCATGGATACACTGATGCTGATTGGGCTGGTAGTATTTCTGATAGACGATCTACTAGTGGATATGTGTTCTCTTTTGGGAGTGCTGCAGTCACTTGGAGCAGCAAGAAACAGCCTACAATTGCCTTGTCGAGCACAGAGGCTGAGTACAGGGGTGCAGCAATGGCTGCATGTGAGGTAGCTTGGTTGCATAAGCTACTTTATGATATGCATCAGTCTACAGATGGGCCAGCTGTCATTTATTGTGACAACATGAGTAGTATACACTTGGCAAATAACCCAGTCTATCATGCTAGAACAAAGCACATTGAGGTGCATTATCACTATGTGCGAGAGAGGGTTTTACTAGGTCTTATTGATCTAGTTTATGTCAGCACAGAGGATCAGGTAGCTGACATATTCACGAAGGCATTGGGCGCAGAGAAGCTGCGCAAGTTCAGAGACCTGCTTGGTGTGCAGGAATTGGGATTGAGCTCGAGGGGGAGTGTTGAGATATCGAGCTCCACTCGTGATACACCAGGGTGACCGTTGTGTATTTATGTCACCGACTTGTCAGTTGCAGACGCGGTTGGTACACCGCCCGTGAATAATAACTACATGATAGCTATCCTTATCTACTCTAGTTCGTGGCTCAGTTAGTATGCCACCTTAGTTAGTTGAGTTTGGTTTGAGACCCATATTTAGGGTTCTTCTATTTCTTTGTAAGTGAGTTCTTTTTGGCTTACACAACTAAGAAGAGGAAAACTGTTTTCAGCCTCCACCCTTGTGTGTATTCCCCCATTGTGCAAGCAAGAAAGCTACAAGTGAGACTCCTTCCTTCTCTCCCACAATCTTGACATCTATCTGTGACACAAAATCTGAAATTTCATGAAACATCTCCAGGGATTGCACTGATACATTACTGTGACAACTCTGCATATCAGTTTTTAGCATATTTTCCATCCTTGTCATCGTATCTGCACAAACCATACTATCATACATCCGATCTATATGCTCATCATCCTCTAAAATACCTGCATTTTTTAAAATTTTCTCCTTCCTGCATATGTACTGCCTGGCAGCTCTAGGCAACTTAGAAATCTTCTGATAACTCATCGAACTATTTGCTGAAATAGGAGAAAACACTGCTGCCAAGAGGTGAGAACTCCAATCTCCTCTGCTCTGTACCACCATCGTCTCGCGGGACATCAATACCTAATGAAAACCCGAATCCCTCACAGTGGGCAAAGGTGTATCTCGAAGAGTATCCCTGTTTCTAGCATGGTTTACACACACAGTCATAAACTAGACTGCTCTCATACCATCTTTACTATGAATCCATGCATAAGCAGATCCATCATCCATTACTTTCGTCTCCATGAGCATCTCTGTGATGAATGGTTGTCCAAGGATTATGGGGTAAGAGCATGAATCCTGCATAAAGAAATGGAAATCCTCCTCTACATCTCCAATAGAAATCCTGACACTGGGACATGCAGCATACAAATCACCAGCAATGTTGTTGGCAGCTCTCATACGCCACCCATGCTCTGCATCCATAGGCCGTTTATTACTTTCATAAACTCCATGAACTATGAGATTAATCTCTGAACCATGATCCACCAAAGCAAAATAAGGCACCTGTTTCTCTCCAATTTTTACCATTGTTTCTGTAGTTGCCCTAGCCCACTGACTCCGCAAAACATGACTACGCGGTACCAAGATAGGCTCATTAGTTTCAGCATAATGCATAGGCTGAACCCTCTTCTCTGTCGCAGAAATCCAGAAGCATTCTCAACCATAACCTCATCCTCATCCTCATCCAAATCCCCAATCAAAACTCCCTGTGTATCAGTAGTAGGCAATGTATGTCTTTTCCTCTTCAGAACTTCTTGGAACTGATCTTGAAACTCTCTTTTCGAGATGCCCAAAACCTCAAAAATAGTAAAAGTCACCTCACTGCCAAGTATCTTGTCATTAAAGATTTTCTTCATATCCATAGATGTCTCAATATCGGACATCAATCTAAACCCTAGCTGCTTTCTCTCTCTAGGCTCTTGCCTCCTTTCTTTCTTTTGAGCATCTTCCATTTGTCGTTCTGGCCCTGGTCTCAAAGATGGCCCTGCAGTAGGTGGAGTAACAAACTCACCCCCTCTAGTCTTTTTAGCTGCATTTGGATTCTCTTCATCTCTCTTACGGTTCTCCTCAACAAGTACATCTACTCCCTGAGACAGCCAAGTAGGCATAAATAGTGTACCTGTCAACATGCGAATCCCAACCTGTCTCAGATCTGATGCTAGAACCTGCACTAGTCAAAACAGTCTGCTGAATTTTACCCTTGTTTGCCGTCTCCATAGCATAGTAGGTCCATAATGCTGACTGACTCTCTGAACCTTTCTCAATCTGGACTCCATATGCAGAAGTATCTCCTCTAGCTGCCACATAATAAGTACGCGTAGCCATGTCATCTACTAATTTCTTCATTTCGCCTTTCCCAAAATTGGTAGCAAGCGGAGCTCATGTTTTAGTCAACCAGATCTTTCCATCTTGTCCCCAAAATACCAAATTCTTCCTCCTTGCATCTTGAAAAGATTCACAATCCCTGCAATGCTAATGGTCCATACTATCACACCAAATACATCTTCGATCTCTCCTAGGTGCATTAGGAGCACTCCTAGGTGCACTAGGAGCACTAGAAGAAATAATAGGCACGGTCAAAGCAAACTGTTCTTTCAATTTCCCCACCAATTCTGCTTTAACTGACTCCAGTGTCAAAACCATTATGCCTTTGATTATGTCATCAAGAGAGGAAGGAACCGATGGAGCGGATGATTTTGGAGCAAAAGGAGCCGACATCAGTCTTGGAATAGGAGGAACAGGAGGATTAGAAATAGTAGGCATTGGCATAGGCCAAGAAACTGGCTGAGGAAGAGAAGAAATGACAGGGGTAGAAGCAGACATAGGAGCAGAAGATGGCGTCGGTGTCATGGATCCATTTTGTAAGCGGGTCTTCCATATCCGCCTCTTAGTCAAAGTTGAGACCACATCCTGGGCATCTTGCCAATCTGTTTTAAGGCCCATAGGCTTTGTGCAATCCTCAAGAAGCTCTCCTAATTCTTCCTAAAGAGCAGGATCTGCAGCTTACAAGAAAAGCTCAACTTTCTCAACATCCAATGCTCTTTGTTCAATAGCATCAAGCTGACTATACCTCTCTTCAAATTCTCGTATCAATTCTGAAGCAGCTAGACCTTTTTTTGGCATGTAGACTCACTCTCGGAATGACCGCCGTGTAGCCATCCCAAAGTCCTCAAGAAAATACTCCTCTTTCAGGGCCTTCTTAAAATCTTGCCAATGAGAATTTTGAAGGAAAAGATCAGTCACTTTTACCCTCAAGGCAGGTGTGACAAGGCGAAGGAAATATTTACTCATAAGTCCTGTTGGTACTCTAAAAAATCCCATCTTGATCTCATACGTCTTCAAATAAGCTGATACATTATGGCCATCAAATAGCTTCTTTTCATTCTCAACTGCTTCAATCACCTTAGTCGTGCTGATTGCATTCTCTTGCTCCGAATATAGTTGCCTTTGCTGAGACAACTGTTGTTGATGCAACCGCTGCTGCTGCTGCATATACAATTGTGCCTACTGATTTTGAAGCTGCATATACATAGACATATTCTATAAAATCTACTTTTAATCATATGTTGAAGTACTTGAAGCAATAGTCAATGATGGAGTCGAAGTAGAGGACAAAGCAGGAATCGTAGAAGAGACTGAAACTGATGCTGAAGTATCTCCCATCCTGAAATTTAAAATGCGATGCTTTCACGTCAGGTTCACCAAAGATGTCGAAGGGTTTTCGAAAGCAAAGTCGTGACCACAGAGGACCTTGACTAATTTCAGGGTAGAAGATCAATCAAGCGAGTTTAGGTCATGCAGGACAACCTGTCCGTTCTCTAGGCTCCCACATCTAGCATACATGTCAACAAGAGCACCTCCAACGAAAAGATCCAACTCCAAAATACTTTCAAGATTATGATTATAGATGTTTCTATAGATACCTTGAATCATGAAATGATGGCGAGGTTAGCTACTGTTGCTAGAGGCCTGTATGTGGCTTTGGGAAAGGTTATGGTTGTTCCCTCATGACCTTGGAATGATGCTGTCATAGTGAGTCCAGTGGCAAAAGCTATTGCCTCTTCTCTTTCAATCCTCCTTCTTAACAACTTGCAACATGATGGTTGTGTTGGGTCTTCATCATCATCATCCGAGTCTTCAATGTCAGTCAAGTGTAGATACCACTTTTGAAGCAAGTAGTGAGCTTTTGTGGACTTTTGCACCAAGTTCTGGTACCCCAATGGAAACAGAGACTGGAAAGACGGAAGCAGAGAGCTCTGAACTCAAAGTAGTCGGATAGGCATGGCTTTTAGAGACTCTATGTAACTATGTCAGGCAGCTGGAATATCTGGTGACATCCTCCATCCTATTGGTTCCTTCTGCTATGGCACAACTTTAAGTTCAGCCTGTGAGTGGGGAAATTATTCCCATTCCCAAAGACCCTTGCTTCAGGAAACAAAGACCAGACATCTTCAAGATGTGAATTATAATGGAATACACATGCTTCCCAGTGTCCCACGGACGGCTAGTCATTCTTTGGAAAGACCCTGAGAACTGACAATTCTATTTCACCTCGAAGTACTAAAACCAAGTCCATCTATTCTTGAATCCATATCTTGACTGTCTTATCATTTTCAAGAGCTCCTGATGTTATCTTGTTATCAGCTAGATGACATGAGATTGATAGCACAGTGTGAGTATGACCCTCCACCTTTTGAACTATGTTTTTTGATTGAAGATCCCACAGATATATGTGGCAATCTTCTGAACCACTCACTATATATTTTCCATTGGTTACAGAGAAGATAGAGAACATGCAATATTTCTTGTTGACATGTCCTGTGTAAGTCTTCAAAAACTTTCATGTGCTATAATTCCAAAGTCGCGTGAATCATATGACCAGGTAAAGTCCGAAATGCCTTTGCTGTGGCCCTTGAATTCTTTCAGAAAGGTGCCCTCATCAGCACTCCATATCCGGACTGTCTTATCGACAGATGAGCTTCCAAGTGCGATGAAGTGCCCAGCTCCTGAAACAAAGAACCAGGTCGCTAGATTCAACACTGTAGTCTTCACAAACACTACAGTCTTCACGAATATGCAGGCCAAAGCCTGCAGCTATACTCATAAGCCAGTGGCCCTCCATCACATGTAATGCCACATGAATCTGATAAAACCATATGAGAATCTGATAAATATACACTCATAATCCAGCGGCCCTCCATCATATGTCTCTAATTTGCAAATATCCATGAACACTGTTGCCAACAATTGGACATTCAAGTTCCCAAGACATGTCATAAGGAACACATATAACAATGTGGCTCCAGGAAACCAGCTCGCCAACCAGTCTGCTCAAATGAGGAGCTACTGTTAAATCCCCTGAACCAAGGCATGCCTTAGTGCCTCGATAAACGTCCATGACTCTTCTTCAAGACTTCAGCTATGTCAGCCTTCCTCTCAAAAGACACCTCCTATCATGACCAGCAGTTAGTTGCCACAGATGATCAGCCTCTACAAAACACACTCCCTTCAACAGTAATCAAAAGCAGGTTGAAAGCCTCCTCCTTGTTCTTTGATGGTAGACTCCCCGATCACAGCAAGCTGTTGCTTTTTTTCTCTCTCCGTTGTTTTTTCCTTTCCCCCCTATTCCTGCGAACACAACGTCTCAAAATAGTGTTTCCCCCCATTTACTCCATCCTCCCTCATCAGGTTAGCTAGCAGCATCAACTTGGAGTTAATCTGAGTATTTTGAGGGTGATTTTTCTCTCCTACAATGAACACATGCATTGCCTTGTCAAGCTCAATCCAATCCCTCCCAGGTTTCTTAGGTACACTACTATGATCATCCAAATTTTGCAAAGAGTCAAGGGCATCCCACATTGGGCATACATCTCAACAAGGGTGCTTACAAAAATAGGATCCCATCAGTAACAAGTTGATTGTGCATCTCTCTCCATGTTTTCAAGGCTCCTTCATTACCACAAACTTTCAAAAGGCACAGGATTGTAGCTGCTATCAAAGAAGAAAAGACCTTTGCCTTCAACAACGTCTCCCAATAGCATACTTGAGTTGTTTACCCATCACATAGATCTGCACATATCTCCAACTGTACAGCCAAACCAAATTCTCAACCTCATTTAAAGATGATTGGCTTTCTCAAACCATGTGACTGGCTATAATATGCTACAAACCCATGTCAGAAGAGGTTTAGAAACCATGATTAACTCAGCTCGTATCATACATTTAGCACTTGATTTTGAAAAGCATCTCAACTTGATAAAAATGCCAAGGGAGTAAAATGTGGAGATCCATTCCTTCTTTTCACCCGAGAATTGGAAGCCAAGAAAAGCCATAGAAGACATTGCATGCCCACCATTGTTGAAGGAGGATCTATCAGGTGCAACCCCAGATGAAAGGAAAGGTAGCAGAAGACCCCTCTCTCTACTATACTGTCCACACATAACAAAATGCAAACACAAAGACTAAGTATGTACAAAGTAACAGATGTCACACACACAACTTTTTGGTGGATTCCACACCTCGGATGTGCAGCAGTACGACAATGCAGCCTCCTAGTTGCCTTTTTATAATTTGCTCGCCACCTCAAAAACTTTAGAAAAGAATCATTTGTGATGTTAATTGCAACAAAATACTTTTTTTTATCATAATAGCTTTTAAGCTATTAATCTTTCAATTCTCTACTTTTCTCGTCACATGCTTTTGTCGCCGTGTAAAAGCGGACCTTTGCTCCCACTGTCTGCATAGGATGAGTTGGGCGTAATCAATGACGTGCATTTCTGCTTTTTCCAACTATATTGACATTAAGTATGCCTCTCTTCACCATCTGCAATCCTTTTGCATACGTGTCAGCCTAGTCCTAATGATAGCAGACGTCAAATCTGGCATGCCAACGATCATCACACTACTGCACTCTTCACACGATTACATGGCACTCTAAGCTTCTCTTCAGGTTTGACAAGGACCTCCTTGATTGAGGCCTCAACGCCTTCAAATTTAGCATCGTTCGTCCTACTTAAGCCACCATAATACAAAGGAACATTCTCTAGATCAGTCAAAGATTTGGTGATGTTGAAATTCCCTTGGCATACTAGTCTGAATAATTGTCTTTATTATATGCTGCTACCTCCTCTGAATAAGTATACTACCACCTTAATGATCACTATAGCCATTAATGAGGATGCCATTTTTGGCTTTTCTTCCAAATGTGCTTTCCATCCTTGACAAGGTAGAGAAGGAGGGTCCCGATGAAGCTGGGCGTAGAGTAGGTACCACAAGCTATGGCAATGTCATAGAGAAAGAGCCAAAATAGTATTAGATGCAGCAATAGTCGATAGCAATAATGGAGGTTATAGAGAGGAGTAGTGTCAGCAGGCACACAAAGCACGTCCCAAATCTCGAAGACAAATCTATCAATCTTCATGTTTACCATGCAAATTCAACCCCCTTCAATCACATTGATAAGACAACCTCTCCTTTGTCATGAATGCCTTTTCTTCAATATTATTGGCACTTCCATGGAAGCAACTATCCTTAACATTCAAATTTATAAGGTATCCAATCCTTGAACAAGCTTCTTGATACATTGTATAAGTTTTGCGCATTCATATTTGCTTGTATCTTCTTCCTCATGAAACATACTTCCACAATTGCCATTGGCAAAGCATGTTACAACCAACAATACTTATAGAATGAACACCATGACATCATATCAAGTAGCATTCCATTAGACTCGTATATTGCCCTCAAGTGTTTTATTTAGCCAAAACCACCTTGCACAAACTTTAAGGAAGAAATGATTCATGGCAAAATTCATCATCCCATAATACGCATTCTTCCCATGTAGTATCTCCCATAAAATCAAAAATAAAAAAAAGAGGAAGACACACACACAATGAAAAATAAATTCCTAATGACACTGACTAATGTGTTTAAATTCTTGGTTGAAAACTCTACCCTCAGCTTTGTAGTGGTGGACACACAGCGTGACAACATCCACCCTCTCCAAACCTGCATATCCTCTGAATGGGCCATAGCTGCCCATCCTCGTCACCACCAAGCTCGATGGTCAATGCAATCTCTTCAGCTTTTGTAAAAGCACCTGCAATGTCCACATCTTCATCTTCATCATCTCTTGGCTCAAGTCCATCATAAATTGCATCATCCAACTCCTCAACTACATAGGCTACATCATCTCTTCTCTTGAATAGTTTGATTCTCTTCCCTGCAAACAATCGGAATCCGCAAGGCCGTACTGTTAAGCTCTTCCAAGGAATACATAGCATGGTCATGGATATGCTACACTAAATAGGGCCCAAACCATCATCTAGAAACATTGTGGATAGCACTATACTGGCTGTCTAGACTGCTGTCATAGACCAACACCCAATCTCCCTCTTTGATCTCTTTAGGCCTCAATCTGTGTCTACTATCAAAGTGGTCTTTGTTGCGAATCCTCGCCTCTTTGAGCTTTTGAATTACTCTCTCAATATCTTCAAGTATTCTCTCCACCTGACGAATACGAAGAGCCAAAAGATATTCTCTAGTCATCTCTTCTTACTGCCACGATAAAGCACTCCAAGTAAGTGTGCAAGTCTCTCTAGGCATGACTATTCATCAACTCAATTGGCATATAACTTGTAGTCACACTGTGAGTAGTACGATCAGCCATAAGGCAACGACCTAGGCCACTCCCTAACCCGTCCATTGCATGCTTTGGCCAAGGCTTTCACAATTGGCAGATGGCCTCTTTCACTCTTCCCATTGCCTTTTAGCATATCTTCTTCATTGGGCAGCTATACAAGCACTTATAAACTTGGTTTTGATACTTTTCATTGATCCTTCCACTCTTGGCATTTGACTTGAGTGCTAAGCTTCAATTTTGGACTATTATAATTGTCATAAAATATGGCAACACTTATCTTTGGTATCTACACTCATTGCCATTGGTGGTTATGCCCGGTTGATGCTTATATATTCGGGGGTGCTACGTCATTCCTTGGAGTTTATTTTGGATTGATTTAACCACTTCATTTAATCTATTTTGGCTGAGGTTTTTTGGCTGAAAATACAAGGAAACACTCTATTTGATGCTTCTATGGTTAACTTTGTTGTCTTATGATGCCTCGCCATGATGAAGTAATGTCTACATGTATGGGAATGCTATGCCCATGTTATGGATTGGATTTGGAGTTGATTTTGGTACTGAAATAGCTTGGTTTGAGAGTTTATTCACTACTATATACAACAAAGTTGAACCTCTTTTGATAGGGATTTTATATGCCTATTCCTTCTGGCTATGATTTGGATGTTCTATATGCACTCCTGATGTGTACCATTTGATGCTAGTACATTGGTATATCACATGCCCATGATTTGAGGTGGCTTTGAGCTTGATTTGAGAACTGGTTTACTCAATTTTGATAGTGAATTTATTACTGTAATAACTAGGCCTAAAGTCTATTTGATCAGTGTATGCTCCACCTATTGGTCACACATGCCTCCTGCGTGACTCATATGACTACACACATGTATACATAGGTTGGCACATGTATTGTATTGCTCTAGCATGCCTTTTGAGCTTTGATCAAGTTGTGTCTTGGTTGGAATTTGATTGACATTGATCTACAGTGCCATGCTTTGTGACATGCCTATGGTCTATGCTTGACCCTTCGGTACATGCTTTGATGCATATGTTAGAAATGCATGCCTCTTACATTGTTTGTGCTTGATTGCCACTTGGAGCTTTAGTTGGGTGTTCATTTGCATACTTTGGATGTTTTGGATGCTTATTTGGGTTGTGAAAGATTTGACATTGACTGTTACATGATGTACTAGATGTTATAGGTGACGCTTGACTGATCCCTTACTTTGGATGCTCTGTTGATACACGGTCTTGGCTCCATGATGCCTTATGAATTCACATGCTATCTTTGAGCTTGGTTTCTTAATTGACATTGATCTTTCTTCCAATGGGAGCTTCATGCTATGTTTGGATATTGCAGAGCTTGTGGTTTATGCAATTGAGCTTCTTGAATAGATGAGCCTCGAATCTCTTACATGTCTATGCTCTTGATAGATACTTATCTGCATTGGATGCTTTTGGGATGATTTGATCTGTCTTCTCTTTGAGCATACACCAACCTTTGCCAGATATTTGGGTGTTTGGCTCATGGTTCTTAGCTACTACATTGTTTGTTACATGACTTCTTCATGCAAGATCTGACCTAGTAGTCATACTTGACTTTGGATCACTGTTAGCTCATCATTTGCTCCTTTTTTCTCACTAGTGTGATTTATTATAGCAAGCTATTTTATGCGGACTAGGATGTATTTACTGAGCTTAATCATGTAATTTTGATGTACTTTTGGTACTATTTGGTAGACAGTTGGTCATTTTAGTAGTTTATCTTATTTTTAGATTTTTTTGGCAGTGTTTTTGGCCTACTTACTACTAATTATAACAAGTTGTTTTCTACATAGTTTGCCTCTGTTTGACTCACAATTACTAGTCATCTCAAAGATATGGCTTTGTTTAATATTTCCAAGTTGGATGGCACCAACAATGGCCATTAGAAGTCTCAAATATGGCAGGTTTTGATGCAAAAATTGAAGATTAAGCTAGTAAGAAACAAATGTATTAAGCGCGCGAATATGGATGATGATGATTGGGCTGATTTAGATGCACTATGCAAGTCCACTATTATTTTATCACTTTCTAAAGAGATCCATAATAATGTTGTTGAAGATGAAGATCAAAGTGCATGGAATCTATGGGAAAAGATTTAAGAACTTTACGCAAAGTAGAGCTCTGCTTCACAATTATATTGGCTTAAATAGTTGATGGATCTTCGCATGAAGAAGGGGACCCCATTGTCTGCTCACTGTAGCTAGTTTCATTCTATCATGAAGAATCTGCTTCAAGAAGGTATTAAGTTTCATTATAATTCACATCCTTTGTTTCTACTAGCACTTTACCTGAGTCTTGGGATGTATTTCTCACTGTGACTTGTACCAACAAACTTGATGGGCTAAAATTGAAATATGTAGAGAGTGCTCTTTTTATTGAAGAAATTAATAGGAAAAACAATGATGCTTCATGCAGTTCACATGCTTTATCCATTAGAGGTGGTAGAAGTGCACTACAAAGAAACTAGGCCATAGTGATGCCAATTAGCGACATAAAATAGCGGCGTCGCTATTAGCGTCGCATTTGCGAGGCTAATAGCGATGCCCCATAGAGGAAAAAAAGCGGGCCGAAACTCGAGGGCGTTTCATTTTGCGCATTCGTGAAAGTTTTCGAGAGGGAGAGCGAGAGAGAGAGTGACCATTTTTCATAGAGGGTGAGAGAGGGAGAGAAAGAAGGCTTCTCACTGCCACCGCCGCTGTTGCCACCATCGTTCGCGAAGGAGAGGAGGAGCCGCCATCACGAAGAGGAGCCGCCATCGCGAAGAGGAGCCACCAAACCCTCCTTCAAATCTTTACGGTGAGTCCATTATCTCTCTCTTTTACTTTTAGAGGGTTTAATTTGTGTATATTGAGAGAGGGAGAGGAAATGAGAGAGAAAGAGAGGGAGAGGGAGAGGGAGGGGGAGGAAATGAGAGAGGGAGAGGGAGAGGGAGGGAGAGAAAGAGAAAGAGAGGGAGAGGAAGGGGGAGGGGGAGGAAATGAGAGAGGGAGAGGGAGGGAGAGTGCATTCTCTCTCTCTTTTATCTTTTTTACTATAATTTGTATATATTGAGAGAGGGAGAGGAAATGAGAGAGAAAGAGAGGGAGAGAGAGAGGGAGAGGGAGAGGGAGGAAATGGGAGAGGGAGGGGGAGGGGGAGGGGGAGGGAGGGAGAGAGAGAGAGAGAAAGAGAGGGAGAGGGAGAGGGAAAGGGAGGAAATAGAAGAGGGAGGGGGATGAAATGAGAGAATGAGAGGGAGGGAGAGTTCATTCTCTCTCTCTTTTATTTATTTTTGTATAATTTGTGTATATTGAGAGAGGGAGAGAAAATGAGAGGGAGAGGGAGAGGGAGAGGGAGGAAATAAGAGAGGGAGAGGGAGGGAGAGAGAGAGAAAGAGAGGGAGAGGGAAGAAATGGGAGAGGGAGGGGGAGGAAATGAGAGAGGGAGAGGGAGGGAGAGAGAGAAAAAGAGAGGGGGAGGGAGAGGGGGAGGAAATGGGAAAGGAAGAGGGAGGGAGAGGGAGGAAGAGAGAGAGAAAGAGAGGGGGAGGGATTGGGAGAGAGAGAGGGAGGGAGACATTAAACATAATAGGAAAATGAGAGAGGGAGAGGAAATGGGAGAGGGAGAGGGAGAGGGAGGGAGAAGAAATGAGAGAAGGAGAGGAAGAGAGCAAAAGGAAATGAGAGAGAGAGAGGAGAGAGAAAAAGAGAGAAAAGATGTTAAACATAATAGGAAAAGAGAGAAAGAGAGGGTGTGGGTGAGGGTGAGGGTGAGGGAGGGAGAGGAAATGGGAGAGGGAGAGGAAGAGAGAAAAGGAAATGAGAGAGGGAGAGGAGAGAGAAAAAGAAATGAGAGAGAGAGAGGAGAGAGAAAAAGAGAGAAAAATCATTAAACCTAATAGGGAAAGAGAGAAAGAGAGGGTCAGGGTGAGGGAGGGCGAGGAAATGAGAGAGGGAGAGAAAGAGAGAAAAGGAAATGAGAGAGAAAGAGGAGAGAGAAAAAATGAGAGAGGGAGAGGAGAGAGAAAAAGAGAAAAAATCATTAAACCTAATAGAGAAAGAGAGGGTGAGGGTGAGAGAGGGAGAGAAAGAGAAATGAGAGAGGGAGAGGAGAGAGAAAAAGAAATGTGAGAGAGAGGAGAGAGAAAAAGAGAGAAAAGTGAGGGTGAGAGAGGGAGAGAAAGAGAGAAAGAGAAATGAGAGAGGGAGAGGAGAGAGGAGAGAGAAAAAGAAATGTGAGAGAGAGAGAGGAGAGAGAAAAAGAGAAAAAAAATCATTAAACCTAATAGGGAAAGAGAGAAAGAGAGGATCAAGGTGAGGGAGGGAGAGGAAATGAGAGAGGGAGAGGAAGAGAGAAAAGGAAATGAGAGAGGTAGAGGAGAGAGAAAAAATGAGAGAGAAAAAGAGAAAAAAATCATTAAACCTAATAGAGAAAGAGAGGGTGAGAGTGAGAGAGGGAGAGGAAATGAGAGAGGGAGAGAAAGAGAGAAAGGGAAATGAGAGAGGGAGAGGAGAGAGAAAAAAATGAGAGAGGGAGAGGAGAGAGAAAAAGATAAAAAAATCATTAAACCTAATAGAGAAAGAGAGAAAGAGAGGGTGAGGATGTATTAAACCTAATAGAGAAAGAGAGAAAGAGAGGGTGAGGGTGAGGAAATGAGAGAGGGAGAGAAAGAGAGAAAGGGAAATGAGAGAGGGAGAGGAGAGATAAAAAATGAGATAGGAAGAGGAGAGAGAAAAAGAGAGAAAAATCATTAAACCTAATAGGGAAAGAGAGGGTGAGGGTGAGAGAGGGAGAGGAAATGAGAGAGGGAGAGAAAGAGAGAAAAGTAAATAGGACCTTACAATAAGCTCATCCTATGCTCATAGGGGTTAGGCCGATCCTCAACAAACTTAAGGGATATATGGCTAGAGAGCCCTAGCATACTTGTGCCTCCTAGCATGATGTTCTTCTTGCAAAGAGACCTCTCATACATGGGGCTTGTCCTAGCCTCCACCACGCAAATATACAACAAAGGAAATCAGCCTATCAATATGAAAAACATTCATTTTTCATAACGTAAATCCAAAAATAACTTTGGATATTTCATAAAAATCAATCTCTTCTTTAAAAGACAAATACAAAAAACTAAAACATCATCATTCATATGCTTTGCAAAACTAAAACAACATCACCACAAGATCTCTTAAGAAAATCATCTTCAACTATCAATTTTAATTAATAAATATAATATAATATCACTTGCAAGAAAGGACGCTCTTTTCTCATTAACCCTCTTTCTTCCTTAGAATAGTCTTAAGAACAAATGTCTGCTCTAACAAGCATATATTTGAGCATAATAACTATTTTAAGGTTTATTCCATGAGTAGTAGTAGTATATATGCAACCATCAAGCTAGAGATCATGCTTTGGTATCTATGGAGATCCCAATCTCATGCCCTCATAGAGATTGTAGTGTGCAATAGTGTGGAGAGAAGATGGGTGAGTTGTAAATGGTAAAGGAGAATTCTACTGATGACAGAGAGAAGATGAGGTGAATCGCCAATCCTATTCTTAGTGAGTGCAACCTACCCATAGTCGTGGTCGTTGTGGTCATGGTCGCGGTCGTGGTCGTGGTCGTGGTCGTGGTCGTGGTCGTGGTCGTGGTCGTGGTCGTGGTCGTGGTCGTGGTCGTGATCATCGTAGTCATAGTCATAGTCGTGGTCGTGATTATGGTCGTGGTCGTAGTCGTAGTCATATTCGTAGTCGTGGTCATGGTCGTGATCATGGTCGTGGTCGTGGTCATGATCATGGTCGTACTCGTTGTAGTCATGGTCGTGGTCGTGGTTGTGGTCATCGTAGTCATCGTCGTGGTCATGGTCGTGGCTGTGGTCGTAGTCATGGTCGTGGTCATAACTGTGGTTGTGGTCGTAGTCCTAGTCGTAGTCATAGTTGTATTCATAGTCATGGTCATGGTCGTGGTCATGGCCATGATGGTCGTGATCATGGTCGTGGTCGTGGGCGTAGTCGTAGCCATGGTCGTGGTCGTGGTCATAGTCATCGTGGTCGTGGTCATGCTCATTGTCGTAGTCATAGCCGTGGTTATAGTCATGGTCGTGGTTGTCATGGTCATGGTCGTGGTCGTGGTCATAGTCGTAATCGTGGTCGTGGTCGGAGCCGTAACATAGAAAAAGAGAGACAGATGGAAGGAGAGGATAACAATTTAAGAAAGAAAAAAAAGAGAGAGATGGAAGGAGAGTCCTCTATTGAATCCGCAAGGTGGGGAGCAGTGGAGATGGTGTGTCTCTTTGAGAAATACCTGCCCACCAGCATGCTCACGATACAAATCTACCTTCTTGTGCATCTTGTAGATGAAGTAGATATTGTTGGACCTATCCATACGCGATGGATGTTCTTCTTGGAGTGCTTCATGAAAACCCTGAATAGCTCGGCGAGAAGGTAGCATGGCTAAAGGTTGGTTGGTGTCTGAGGCGCTAGTACATATTTCACAATGGCTACCAACGGTGGATTCAGACAACAAAATGCTATGGTCGCTGAAGGACAATGATAGACTGATTGGAGATGTGGTGGTATGAAATGGGGTGGAAAAAAGAATGGATGCTACAATGGAGGAGAAAGTGAATTGCTTTTGTATGTTGCACCATGCCTCTATGGAGACGTGGCTCGCCAAGTACCAGATCGCTAGACAAGATCAAGAGGAAGCGTGATCTGAATTCCGACATAGTATGTGTCATCGACCGATTCGATATCCCGAGGGCATGGAGGATATGCCACAGTTCATGTCAACGTGATGGTTGTATGGAGCTTTGACCGTAGTGTCTCGCGAAGGGACAGAGGTCTCAATGGAGGAGTGGGAATTCTCGAGGGAATGTAGTCCAAAGGTGATGAGGTGTTTAGGATTTGTCGTATCTATGTTTTATATGCGACATCTAATTTGAGTGTTTCAATGTACAATACAAAATATATAGTGTAGTGTGGTCGCACGGACGGCATTTTCGCATGGAGCGTATTGACAAAATGCGCTCCACAATGGACTGTGGTATCATGGCAAGGTTCGAGCAAGAGAGCCGACGACGAGCAATGGATCCAAACACAGTTATAGATGGGATGGAGTATTTTGGAAACTTGCAAAGTATTGTTACGGTGGATTACCGTAGCTTCTCCATGATACTATTCGATGTGCAGTGGTTCAAAGTGGTACTTGGAGGAGCTGGAGCATTTTCAACCACTTTCTTCTCTTTCCACATGTTGTTCACTGATTAGTAGCATATTGCATAGATAAACCAATACTTACATCATTCTTATACTCAGCCCGAATACCCAACAAATTAGTTTCCTCTTCAAATTGCAACAATGCACTAGTGGTATCACCAAGAAACTAACCCTTCCTCTTAATTATGTCAATGATTTCATCATGAACTTCCCGCTTAGCGATGCCAAGCACCTCTCCCAAGGTGAATTCCACCAGACTATTTAAGATCCATTCTTCAAGAACCTTCTTAAGATCTATGGTTGTCTCAATATCAGACTGCAGCTTATATCTTGGCTGCTTGCCCTTCTTTTTTCCCTCTTATTTGTTATCCTGTTTTTGCTCCTAGGACTAACCTCTTCCATAGCATGCTCAGGAGGTGGCTGATTTGTAGCTTTAGGCTGATCCACACTTCTTATTGTTACTCTTTGAGATGTCCCTGCATTATCTTCATCTCTCTTTTGTTTCTCTTGCACAAGTACATCATGTTTTGCACCTTTGCTAAATATGCATACACTGAATATGCATCTACTAGTGATTCCCAACCAATTATGTCATGAATGTCTTGCCTTGCATGAGACATTTCATTATACATAACTTTTCTCTTTTCACCTGCATGCAAAGCATGTGTCCATATTGCAGCTTTCGGACCCTTGGCCAAGCATTCTATCCAATTGTAGACCAAAAGTAGAAGCGTGTACTTGTTTCTTGTGCATGGATCTTGCCATATTTCCAAATATGAGCTGTCGTGTCAAGGCCTCTTGATAAGCAGCACAATCCTTCCTTTCATACTACAAATTATCACACCACATACATCTTTTCCCTAGTTTAGGGGTTGTTGCCTATCCCCTTTCCTCTTGTCCTTTCTCATCCAATTTTTCGATCTTCAACTAAAGATCTCACATGCCTTTTACCAATTCATCTAATACATCTTCCCTAACAGTGGGAATAGTAGGTGCATCCATAGGGTCAGTCCCCACAAAAGTGGGTGGCTTACTAGATATATCAATTGTTTTTCCCGTAAGAGTGGGCAAGTTGGATATATGTAATCTTTCTCTTCTTCTATGTTTTTTCACAAGTGTAGTAAATAGCTTCCTTAACATGCCTCCACTGTGTTTTAACACATGTCTCTGTACTCTGTTTCTCTAGCAAATCATCAAGCTTCTCTTGAAGTTCAAGATTTGTTGCTTGTAGAAACAATTCAATCTTCTGATTTGCAAGAGCTTGTTGTTCTACAAGATCTAACTACTCAAATTGACTTTCAAATTCTCTTAATAACTCTATAGCCACCGCAATACCCTTATTAGGTTGTAGAACCCACTCCTAGAAAGTCTTGCAGTGGGTAATCAAACTAGTGTCTTCAATGTAAAATTCTTCCTTGAGTGTCTTCTTGAAAGTTATCCATTCAGCATCTTGCATGTATAATTCAATAACTCTAGCTTTGAATTCATGTATAATGACCTATACAAAATACTGGCTCCATGCAAGTTGAGCCACCCCAAAGAATTCCATATTTTGAGCATAGGTATGCACATATGCAAATACATTCATGCTATTAAATAACTTCATCTCACACTCAACTACTTGCAGAGCATTCATCACAATAGTTTTTATTTGACTAGAAGCCTACATCAGCTGTTGTTGTTGTTCTTGTACCTGCATAATCATTTTCATATTCTACACTAACTACTACAAAACATCACTAGAAATTGTGCTTGAAGATTCTCCCATATTTTATTTCCTTCTGACAACCTTTCACGCTGGGTTCACCAATGTCGAAGAGGGGTTTTAGTCGAAAGGTTATATCCATCAAGGATCAGAGATAGAAGGAAATAGAGAATAGGAGATAGAAGAGAAAAAACAGAATAGACAAGAGGTAAACAAGTTAAGCAGAAAGCACAATGAATCAAAGCACTATGTATTGATAGAACTTGAGAAGAGAAATAATTTCTTTGTCTAGCACTACTCAGAAACAATCTCCAAGCATTAGATCTCATGGAGCTCCCTTTTGTAGATAAAAAACATGCATTAAAAACCTTGCTTCTTCTCTACTGCTCCTCTTACAGCAAATCTTATGGTTGTGTTGGCTCTGAAAGGGGGGTAAAACCTTAGAACACTTATAGGACATTTGGTCAGGATTCTTCTTAATCACTCCTTCTTCTAGTTGGGAATGTTGTTTGTTGCTTGTAAACTGTGATCTCACATCGTGTGATTTCGCCAATCCTTCTTTTTTCATGAGCTTTCCCAAGCTGGTTGAAAAAGCAACTTGCTTTTTGCATGTCACCCTATTTTAGAAGTTTTTTACAACTTTTTAGGATATTTACAAGAAATAATATCCAAACTATTAAAAATAGGCTAAACTTATTCAAAAATCTAGTATTTTTGAACCATCCATACTATGGATACTGACACTAATGAGTAGCACCATGACATCGTAAAGATTGAGGAGATAAATGTCATGCACCCTGAGGAGTCCAATGGTGACTACATCTTAGTGGCCTCTTCATGTGATGCCTCTTAGCTAATCGAGGCTCACTCTATGCATACACAGTGTTGACTCTTGGATTTGAGTTACCCCCTACCGTGAGTGGTTTCATACCTATCATAGTGTATCTGGTACTATGTGCTTAGGTGATGATCGGTCTCTTGCTATTCTTGGCAATTGGTGATGTCATTCTATAGTTTCCCTCTAGTAGCACTTTTATTATACATAATGTATGCCATGTACCTGCCTTGACTAAAAGCCTTATGTCTATGGGGCAACTTGATGATGCAGGTTATTATATATGCTTTGTTGATTTTGCATGGAAGATAACTCGTGGCATTCTTTTTCTTGCAATAAGTGCCAAGCCTAGCAGCCTCTACCCCTTGGTTTTATCTAGTACTATTGACCCAATGGGTTCTATCTCACATGTATCTCTTTGGTATGCTCGTCTTGGGCATATGTTGCTTTTCTTAAGGGAATGAAAATGCTTTCTTCCGCCTTTTGACTACTTGTATTTTGAGTCGTGTGATCATTGTTTATATGGCAAGTAGACTAGGAATTCGCATAAAAAGTATGGTATTCCATGCATGGGTGAGCATCCATATTCTTACGGTTAACCTCTTCCTGTAGAAGAGCACTCTCAACATTAGATAATTTCAAGGTAGCAGTAGAGGCACATAATGCAGTGCAGAATACATCCCATGACTCATTAAGAGTACCAAGAAAGAAAAGAGGAGTGACATCCTCTACAAAGGTATATCTTGCGAAGTCAAGTTCTTGAGTATAGCATGGAACTGGCTCAAGTGAGCAGACATGGTTACATTCTCCTTCATGCAGAGATCCATAAGCTACTTCAGCCAATACATCTGACTCGTTGGACTTTTCTTGTCATAGAGATTCTTGATCTTATTCCACAACTGCCATGCACTCTGTTCTTCGTCAAAGACATTGTAATGATCCTCTTCTGTGAGAAACAATACAATAGTGGACTTGCATAACTCATCAAGCTCAAGCCATTCCTCATCTGACATAGTTGCAAGAGGATGCTCGCTCAACCTCAAAGGTTTGTTCTACGATTTCTGCACCAATACTTGTCAAATCTGGCTCTTCCAATAAGAGTAATTCGTACCATCAAGCTTAGTGATATTGAAAATAGCATGATCAGTATACGAACTCGCCATAATTCAAGCTGGAAGACTGTAGACAGTTCAAAAATTGCTTGCTGTTTACTGCAGAAAATGACCAAAAAATCACCAAAATTGAGAGAAAATGGCGAGAAAAGTGGAATCAAAGCTACTGTCCACCAAGTACTAGTGAAAATACATCATTTTAGAATGTTTCAGCATGAAAAATCCATGTCAGTCCATACATATATGCTTGCTGTAATAAATTACACATTTCAGTAAATGAGAGCTAACAGTGTCAAAATCGGATCCCAAGGCAATCAGATACTGCCAAGACCAAAGACGGTATCATGCGGGCATAATATAAGCATATGACGGTCAATAAGCATGAATCCAACACCCAAGTATGTCATACAAACATCTGCCCCAGTGAGTAGGTACACCTCCAGTCTCAACGGGGCAAAGTGTCCTTGCCACTACCAAAACTTGACACAAGTAGATGTCAACTCACAAAGATACGGATCCAAATCTGGGACTCAGCTCATAAGCATACAATGAACCAAGATATATAATGTATCATCCCAAATGGTAAGAAATCCCAAAGTCTCAAGTGTCTGTAAGTGCTCAATAGCATGTAACTGCTTAATACATAAAGGCACTGCCTACTCAATGTCTGATAAGCATTCAAGAATGCTCCCGCTGGCACAAAAGCTATACGTATGAGCTCAAGAGCTCAAACCAAGGCAAGACACAGTACCAATGACATAAGTCCAAGACAATACATCAATATTACATCCTGAACATGTAGGTGGTAGAGCATCTGTATGTAGCATCCATAAGCGTTTAAGACATCAAATACATCCCAATCCAAACTCTGACAAGCCAGGTTACATCCAAGACAACTCTAGATAATCCAAAATGCATCCAAGGTAGAGCTTCAATGAGCACTCAAGCTCAACATATGCATAGGGTAATCAACCGAGACATGAGCATCAAGCCGTAGGCAACGGGTATGCATAAACCCAAGGCATATACCACTGTCAAGCATGAACCATGTCAATGAGTGTGTAATTTCAAAGCTCTTCCAATTTGGAATGAAATCCAAGCTCGAAGTCGTACCCCGAAGATCAATACTTCATGGCACATATCCAAGACATAGGCCGGAGCAAATAGGCATAACCCAAGGCATGTGTAATAGCTTCAGCCCGCTTTTATTACAGCATGAAATGACTATAAAAACTAAGAAATTTCAGTCCCAAATTAGTGCCAAAATGATGGCATAACATGTGCAATCCATCCCCAAGTCGATCGGCATCCAATAGGCATCAAACCGGTTGACTATGTATGCCTAGACAAGCATAGCATTTACTGTCAATGTAGCATCAGCATAACATGACTGCGAACTACTATAAACAGTTCCAAACAGTGTTTGAATCAGCCCCAAATCAATGTCCAATGCTCAAGCCTTCAAGACCAAGCCATAGACCATGTCAAGAGTGCATTATGAAGCCCAAACATCATGCCAATGACCATTAGGAAGTAGGGGGCTGCTTTGGTGCTGTACACAGGCTATAGGAAAATGGCGCAAACTATCCAGATCTATAGGGGAGGCCTATTTCTCACGTGGCTGAAGTTTGATGTGTTGGGGGGCAAGAGAAGTGGCCAATGGTGGCCCACAATGAGCCCCAACAAGTCTTGTTTAAAGGCAAGTGAGATATGAAGCAAGGGAGCTTCAATGGTGGCTGCCCCAATCTTGTTTACAGCCTGTGAGACCTAAGAACTAAAGTAAACCCTAAAGAAAATGATCAAATACCTTTGCTTGAATGCCCTGAGGGTACCTCAATAGGCCGCTCGGGAAGCCAAGGAGTGACGGGAGCTCGAAGGAGTCGGATATGGCTGCCAGGAAGGAGACCCATTACGAGTAGGGAGTCGATGGGAAGTTGAGAATGCCACGAACCAAGCTTAAGAGTTAGGAAGTCGAGCTCTGATACCAGTTGAAAGGGAGAGAAGGTTCAAAGATTGGACTCGAGAGCTATGGCAGGAGAGGAAGAGCAAGTAAGAGAGAGACAAGAAATGGGAACTCCAACAGTCACAATGTGTGACCGGGCCTTCCTTTATTCAAATTGTCACTAAAAGAATAAAGAATAAAGTGATGGTTACGAGCACCCGCCACCTGCATTGTGGCTATGACTGTCAGTGTAGTAATACACGGGCGGCTAGGCAGAGGCACCCCCCTTTACCCCCAACACAGAGTGCCATGTATTCGTGTGAAGAGTGCAGTAGTGTGATGATCGTTGGCATGCCAGATTTGATGTCCGCTATCATTATGACTAGGTTGACATGTATGCAAAAGGATTGCAGATGGCAAAGAGAGGCATACTTAACATCAATATAGTCAGCGAAAATAGAAATGAATGTCATTGATTACGTCCAACTCATCCTATGCAGACAGTGGAAGCAAAGGTCCACTTTTACACGGCAACAAAAGAATGTGATGAGAAAAGTAGGGAACTGAAAGATTAATAGCTTAAAAGCTATTATGATAAAAAAGGCTACATATGAGGGAGGAGTGAGCATAGCAAGTTGAAGACACAAACGATGGAGAGCAACTGAGCAATGGGCGGCTGAAGGTGAGGATGGAAGGAGAGCAGCTATGACGACAAAGAAGGAGGTAAAGTCGAAGACGAGGATGAAGCCGCGATGAACTTGATGATGGCAAGAAGACGAGGAAGATGACGTGACAACGACAAAGAGAAAGCTAAAACCGATGCTCTGCATATGATGATGAGAAGATGACGAAGAAGGAGCTGACTTGAAATATTTTATAGAAAGAGGATTGATTTGCAAAGTGTAATTACTGAGTCTTGAGTGTGGTGAACATCAAATTCCACGGTCGTTTGATTTTCTTAAGGAGGTATGTCTGATTTGAATGTTTGTGGTACAATTTATGCACAGTATTGTAGGAGGATAAATCAAAGGTTCTAATTCAATCGATGGAGGTTCCACTCAGAGTGTATATCTTCCACTGGAAAGGCTCGTTGAGTTTGTGAGAGAGACAATGGTAGTGGTCTAAACATCTCTTTGTATTGATCCAAAGATTGCTGAATCTCAGGGGCTTGTGAGGAGGAGCACAAAGCATGGTGTATTATAGTAATTGGAGGAGATGATGCAGGGTTGTTCATCATCAATTTAGACTAACAACAAAGTAGCATTGCTAAATACTTCCACCTCTTCACCAAAATTTGTAACTGCGAGCGCGCACCTCCAAAAAAACTACTGCATACATTGAAGAGGGGAGAGTAGAGGTCAAAGGCGCCAACTACTATGCTCAAATAGGTCTTTCATGATGATTGTTGTATAGTGTTGTAGGAGTATGACACCTTCATCCTTTGAACAAGACAAAGAAGAAAAAACTTACATACTTAAGTGAGATGACAATTGACGCTTGAAAAAAGTGTGTGTCTTACACCAAGGTGGCAAATCTATGACTGCATAAGAAATCGCCAACTCAAAGGGCAAAGATCTAACATGATATCCTTGCTAGATTATCATGCTAAAGTGTGCAAGGCGTAAAAGCAACATAAAGATCTTGGTCTCTATGCAAAGATCGGTCAGAGACCATTACCATTACTTAATGGTCTTGGTCGCGTGAACCATCATCTTTGTCCACTTCATTCTGTCAAGCCACAGAAGCAACACCATCAAATCTTGAGTAAAATTCCAATCCTTAACTCTTATGTTATGAGTGCTAACTCCACTTTACCTTACCTTATCCATGTGTCACTATTGTTCATATATCTTGACCATAACCTTAATCCATGATCTTGCTTTGAGATACTCCTCGTATCTAGACTTCTTATTCTATGTAATTACCTTGAATCGAGTACTCTTTGTCATTTTTTCCATCTCGCTTAGCGTCCTTGCAATGAGCGACATTCATGAACCCTTATGCATATTATTTCATGCGATGTGAAAACGTCACTTCTGATTATCGAGATGGGAGACTCTTTGAATACTCCACCCACTTCACCATCGAGTGCTTCTTCCTTTTCAACCGATGAGATGAAGACTTTATTGCAAACTCTTTATTTAGCCATTATGATGCAGAATTAGCAGATGCAATTATCTATGCAGCAACAACAATAATTACATCAACAATGAATGCTACATCAAGAACAAGAGCATACACATGGTGCGACCAAAGCGATTGAGGCTGTGGTTAGTGAGTGCAAATTATTTTACGTCCGAAATGTTTCAGCCTATCTTAAAGCCTTTGAAAGCCAGATGCACTTCTTCGGAGTTCCTACCAACTAGAGCAACTATTTCCTATGGCTTGTCACGCCTTCTTTGTGTGTTAGAGCAACCGATTTGTTTATGCAAGACTCAAACTGGAATGTTTTCAAGAAATCGCTCAAAGACAAACATTTTCTGGAGGATTATGGTATTGCTATGCAGAAGACATTCAGAGAGTGGGTCTATGAGCGCAACAAAGGACTTGTTACTTCTGAGTTGTTGCGGGAGTTTGAAGAGTGATATAACCAGTTGGATGTACTAGAGCAAAGAGCTATAAACTCGAAGAAAGTGGAGTTATTCATGCAGGTAGCTGATCGTGTACTTCAGGATGAGTTGGGAGAGCTTATTCAAGACCGTACATAGCCTATGGGATTGAAGACTGATTGGCAGGATATTGTCGATGTGATTTCTACATTGACAAAGAGGTGAAGATGGAAGGCTCGCTTGCAGAACGGCATGCAACCACCACTAGCGATGTCTTCTCCTAACTTGACTTCTCCTACTTCTCCTATTACTCCTTCCACTTCTTCTCCTATTTCTCATCCTATGTTTATGCCTACTTCTATGCCTATGCCTATTCCTACTGCTGTTGTTAGACCGTCTACCAAACTGAGTGTCGAAGACATGGTGAAGGAAATTTCAAAGAACTTGAAAGATCTTCAAATTAAGATGACCAGGAGAGAGCAACAGCCACTTAACCCAACTTCAATTTCCACCCCAACCTCTTCTACTCCTATAAATTCTTCCATAAATGATCGTGTTCGCCATTGCATGTGGTGCAATTGTCCAAACCATGAGCGAAAGGACTGTCAAGACTTTGAAGAGGCAAAAAGGCTGAAGTTGGTGGTCTAGAAAGACAAGATGATATGTTTTGGAGATATAGAGCAACCGATTAAACCAAATTTTGGTAAAGGAGGTATGAAGAAATTATTGGAGGAATCTCCTTTGCGCTCTTCTTATGTGATGCGAGAGGTGGCAAGAGAAGCTACTGCCTATGGTCTTCAATTGGAGTAGTTGCTGAAGGATAAATCTCCTTTATGGTCCTATGCACTACATTTAGAAAAGAAGGGAAATGCTTCATCATCCGAACTTTCAACCATAGGAGATGCAATCAAAAAGGGACTAGATGGAATGATCGTGTTGATGTCTTTTCTATCTATGCTTACATCGTGAAATCTCAAGGATTTGAAGTGCTCGTTGAAGAGAAGCATAAAAGAGATAATGATCAGCTTGAAGGATTGAAGAGGGCGACTAGGAGTAATCCAAATATTTAGCCTTCTTCTTCAAGACTGGAGTAGAGTATGTCTAACGTACATAAGACAAAAGTGCAAGAAGATCAGAAGGCCCCAAAGATAAAGGATCCGAAGTCGAAAAAGCAACCTGGGTTTAAGCTACTATCCGACAACATTGAGACGACCACGGACTTGAAAAATGTACTTGAGGATCAGATTCTTAATTGCAAAATTGAATTTACTCTTGGAGAAGTCTTGGGGATTGCCAAAAGAGAATTTCATGATGTTATCATCGACATCATTTAAAGAAAACAACAAGTTATTGAAGAGCCAACACAGGATATGATCCATCGAGAGGCTTTAGCTATTCCCGAGGCTATTCTCTATGGGTTGTAGATTGAGGAGATTGATTCTGATGAGGAGACTATTTAGGAGACTACAAATGGAGCTCTATGTATATAGTCAAAGAAGTCTTTTCATCCTTTACTTCAGCGTGTACAGTATGATGAGAGCGAAGAAGCTCCTAGATTGGTGCCTCATAGCCATTTTTCTCGTAGTTACTAGGCTCGTGTGACTACAAAAACTGTAGTTAAGCTTGGCAAAACAGAGACTCCTTTTGTTGCTCTTTTGGATCATGGCTCCGAGATTAATGTCATAGTACGAGGTTTATATGATACTAGTAGATGGCCTGTTGATGTGGATCATGGTTGGCACATGCGTGCAACCAACAACACTACACGATATTTATATGCTGCTTGTCTGAACTTGAAGATTTCTATTGGAGATGTGAGTGAGTCTTATCATTTCTTTGTATAGAAATCTTATTCTTATTCTATTATTTTGGGGCAGCCATTTATTATTGAGTCTCCGATGGAGACTAAGGTTCTAGATGATGGGTCTGCCTATGCACGGCGGATCTGAAGCAAGGATGGAAAGAGAGTTGTCCAGTTCATGACCCCGTTTGTATCAACTATCAATGGAATAATGTTTATTTGAGGGATTCTCGTCTTCCAGCAGGAGAGCCAAATTTTTGTTAGGTACCATTGTCTTGCAAGACGATAATGGTATGAGTCAGGGGAAGCTCTTGCCTCCTGGCTGCGGCAATTTTTCCTCATGTGTTTATGATGTATCCATTGAAAATACTTTGTGTTTTCAGCATATTTCTGATATGCCTAGAGCTACCAAGTAGTATGTACAAAGAAAAGAAAAAGAATTGATGCTTGCAGGTGTTTTGCAAGAAGAAGACCGGATAGATGGTCTCTATGATGGCTTTTCATGCTTAGATACCATGGAAGAACTTTCGGTATTGCTGAATATTGACAATCAAGAGTTGTCATACGTCTTAGAGGTCTGTTCTCTAGCGAGATGTATTGCGAAATTGCTGATTTCATGCTTCAAAAGAATTTGGGTGCTAATTATTCTCAACAAAAAGTATTCTTTGTTGACATACTTCAACAAAAAGAGTTGGATGTTGCTCTTTATACACAATAAAATTTGTGTTTATCAGGGTATTTTCAACAAGGATTGAAATTTGCAGGTTGTTGCAATGAAGCCAAAGTTCAGAAAAAATATAAGACAGTTGACATGAAGGCTAGACCAGGCAAGACCACTACCTTTGGACAATGATGAGATGGTTAGGAGAGCTGTTTTGGAACCTCTTTTATGAGATCCTGTAGATATTGGACATAAGTTTTCAGCTGGGACATTGAAAGAAATGAAGATTGGGACCGAAGATTTTCTACTTCCTAAAAAGTTTAGATGTTTTGAAGAGATGTTACACAAACATGGAAAAGATTTTTCTTTCTTTCCACATGAGATTGGATGCGTTGATCCTAGGGTTGTGACACCTATGGTTATTTTTACCATTCCACATGTCCCTAGGAATCTATGGCCTACTCATGTGCCAGGGGCTTACTTTCCCAAATTGGTGGAGCTTTTGAATGAGCAAATCAAGATGGGGATTCTAGAGCCATCTTCAGCTCCATATTTCAATAGATGGTTCATAGTTCCTAAGAAGAATGGGATAAGGTCACTATTTGAAATATTGGTGTAGGACCTATTGTGGATGAGTTTGCCGAAGCTTTTGTTGGACATGCTATCTATTCACTCGGAGACATTTTTATTTTGGATATGATCAGTTTAGCTCACCCTTGAGAGCAAGGATTTGACTACAATGAAGATACCTTTAGGCCTTGTCTGAATGTGTACGCTTTCTCAAGGAGCTACTAATTCAGTTGCCCATATGATGAATGGGATGAACAAGATTCTACGAGATTTTATTCCTGAGCTTACTATGCCTTTCATTGACGATTTACCTATCAGGAGAAAGAGAAGGATGATTCTTTAGACAATCATGGATGCAGGTTCTTTGTGGCTTCACATATTAGAGATGTTGAGAGGATTCTTTGTAGGCTGGAGGAAGTGAATTTGACCTTGTCAGGGTTGAAATCTATTTTTGGAGCCAGAGAAGTTTTGATTGTTGAACATATGTGTGGGTATTATGGCAAGAAGCCTTCTCATGCAAAGGTTGATGCCATAGAGAAGATTTGTGGAGACTTGCTCTTCTACTTCGGAGGTTCGAAGGTTTCTTGGAGCTTGTGTGTTTTATCTTATTTGGATTCCTCATTTTGCTCACATTGCAGATGATCTCTACCAGCTCTTGAGGAAAGGGCAATGTTTTTCTTGGGAGATAAAACATACTAAAGCTATGCAGAAACTGAAGAAAATATTGAGAGCTACTCCGACTCTTCAAAAGGAAGATTATGAGTGTGGGAGACCTATTGTTCTTACTGTTGATACTAGCCCTATTGGGATTAGATGGGTTGTTGGCCAAGATGATGCAGATGGGAATAGGTATGCTATTTGGTTTGGTGCAAAATTCCTAAACTAGCGACAATGTCAGTATTTATAGATTAAGAGGGAGCTCTTAGGAGTTGTCATGACTCTCAAGAATGATAGAGAGTACTTCATTGGTGCTGATGTGGTGGTCGAGACTGATTGTTTGCCTCTTCTAGGTATGATCACGAGTTTTTCTACTCCAGATATTGCCATGCTTAGGTGGATTGGGTACATAAAATCCATGAATCTTGAGTTCAGGCACATAGCAGGTAAAGACAACCTAGTAGCCGATATGCTTTCATGAGCAAGGTATGATTATATGGATTTATCTTGCATTGATGATGCTAATGATGGGGCTAATCTTTCAGCCATGAATACTGATCGTATTTGTCATGTGTTTGCTTTGGAAATATTTGATGAGTCTTTGTATACAAGAGAGTATTTACAGATTGGTCGTTATTTGAGCACCATGTCTAGACAGGATGGATGGACTAATGCAGACTTCAAGAAGATCAGAAGAAAATCTTATGGGTTCTTCTTGCGAAGTGGGCTACTTTGGAAGCATCCACAAAAGTGAGGAGGACAGCCATTGAGAGTTATGATAGAGCTTCATAGGTGCAGATCATGAAAGAATTTTAAGTCTTTGGGCTGGACATCAAGCTATTTGGGCAACCTATGAGAAGATCAAAGAGTGCTATTGGTGGAGAGGCATGTACAGAGATATCTCATATTTTGTTAAAACATGCCCTGATTGTCAAATGTTCTCTTCAGTGAGGCATAGAGATGAGCTTCATCCTACCTACCCGCTATGTATTCATTACAAGTGGGTTCTTCATTTGATTACTATGCCTGTTGGTTGGCAAATGCGCTAAATTGTTTTGGCACGAGAAAATCTCACAAATCAAGTGGAAGGAAGAGCATTATGGACAAAGTCTACTTCAATGGTTTGTAAGTTTTTGTTGGAAGATGTTACTTGTAGGTATGGATGTATTGGAAAAGTTACTACAGATAGAGGTAAGTTGGATGCTGATGAGGGAGATGAAAAACGTGAGCTGCTACTTAAAAAAAGGCTCGTTTCACACAACGTGATGTTTTACCAGCAAGGTGAGGGCTATGGGGACTGCTCCAACTTACTCGAGAAGGCTCAAAGAGTGCTCAAGAAGAATGCAACCAATAGGAAGCTCGAACAGAGCGGTGTCGTGCCACTATGCAAACACATTGTGAAAAACTATGGAGTGCATCATCATCTGCCTTTCTTATTGATCTAGAGAGTCAATGTCATCTAAGTCATTAGTGCTAGTGTCCGTGGCATGGATTGTCCAAAAATATTGGATGTCATGTCACTACACAGACACAATGTGAAACATTTGAAGTGTATTATCATCCGACTTTCTTATTGATCTAGAGAGGCAATGTCATATGAATCATTAGTGCTAGTGTCCGTGGCATGGATGGCCCAAAAATACTAGATTTTTGGACAATTTTAGTCTATTTTTTATATTATTTATTGTAAATATCCTAAAAATCTAGAGAAACTTCTAGATTAGGGTCGCATGCAAAAAGCAAGTTGCTTTTTCAGCTAGTTTTGGATTTTTCATAAAAAAGAAAGGTTGGTGAAATCACGTGCGTCACAATCGCAGTTGACAAGCAGCAAACAACACTTTGAACTGGGAGAGAAAGGAGTGATCTGCTGACCAGGTGTCCTAGACGTCCTACAGGTGTCTGGATATCCTAGGGATTTACCCCCCTTTCAGAGCCAATGGGGCCATCATATTTAGGTTCCAAATAACAGAGAAGAAATTGTTATTTTGATGCACGTTTTTTGTCTACGAGGAAGCTCCAGGAGATCCAATGCTTGGAGATTACTTTTGAGTAGTGCCAGACAAGGGATTTCAAGTTCTATCAATACATAGTGATTTGATTCATTGTGCTTTGTGTTTTATCATGTTTACCTCTTGTCTATTCTTTTTCTTCTCTTCCATCTCCTATTTTGTACTTCCTTCCATCTCTGATCCCCAGTGGATACAACCTTCCGACTAAAACGCCTCCGACAGCGGCTATGGCTACCAACAAAGAGATGACTACAGTAGGTATTCGAATGGATGTTGAGAGTGTGCCGAACTAAGCTTAGAGCCCACGAAGAAGAAGGCTGCTCTGATACCAATTGAAGGGAGGTGAGCCCTAAAGTGGAAGCACGAGCGAGAGCAAGAGCTATCGTGGAAGGAGCAAGAGCAAGAGAGAGACACACACAATGTGGGAACTCTATCAACCTTCTCTTTATTCAAATGTCACTGAAAGAATAAAGAATGAAGTGACAGTGATGGGCGCCCGTTGCCTGCAGTGTGCAAGTGTGGATACTATCAGTGTAATAATACACGAGCGGCTAGGTAGAGGCACCTTTACCCCCAACACTTGGATGATCTCTAAGTGCAAACTCATTTTTAAAATTGACTATGTGTGGAGTACTTTTTTGCCGATGCGTACATGAGTGATGGCTACTTCATTTTAGTAAAAATTAAATTGTGTGTTTAGCACCAGTAGGGCTTGAGCTAATGGAAAGCTCATTTTAGTTTATTTAATTGGCATGGTGTATCTTGAGCATGGATGTGCATGAAAATATGATCATCCAGGTTTATTTTTATCACTTAAGTATGGTTGAAACGTGCAAGGGAAAAAGATATGAATGAGAACCTAGAGGATTTGTGCATGCATTGTAATCTAAATACCACAAAACGAGAATCAACTAATGGGCAATAACATCCTCAAAAAGAAACCACAAAGGCAATCCAGAAAATCTACAAAGGTGCAATGTAAGGGAAAAAAGAACACAACATGTACTTGTGTGTATTTTTTGTGGGTTTTTTTTGTTGTTTTTTTTTCTTGTCCTATAATATATAGGGGGGTTTTGGTTTTTGTGTGAATTTCTATTTGGTTTAGTTGATTTTTGTGAGCTTTCAATCTATTTTGTTTTTTTTTTAAAATGTGTAACAGTGTTTGATGTTTTTGTTTTTATTTGTGTGGTGGCTTTTTTCTTAGGTTAAGAAGATGAAACTTTTGAAGTTGTGGAAAGGGAATAATGATAGGAATATAAATTGAATTCTTTGAAAAATTTTAAAGGAATTTCTAATGTATTTTTCAATTTTTGTGGTATTTTTAGTCTCTTTTGAAAAATTTTATGGTTTCTAAAGGGTTTTATAAAGTTTTCTAGTTTATTTTAGGTCTCAAATTTTATGCTAGTTTTTTATTATGTTTTCAAAAATTTTAGAATTTTTCCAAGGATTTCTATATTGTTTTGTATTTTTTAAATTAAAAAAAGGTGTGAATTATGGATAAAATGGCATCTATTTGGCACTCAGCACGTGAACATGGGCTTCGGAACATGAGAAAATTATAGGCATGTCTAGAGGATGAATGACAATCACAAATCCACATGCACGGGTAGCAACTAAAAACCCTCACATGAATAGCACCAAAGGAAATCCAACATGGGTAGTTTGCGTGGAAACATGGTTTGCGCATGTAGGAGGTTGGGGAGAGGGGTTTTAGAGAGGAATGAGAAAAATCCTCAATGACACAGGAGGGGTGAGCTTCAGCCACAGGGGGACATGCGTCAGTACGGGGCTTAGGCGGGTGTGGGAGGAGGTGTGTGAATGGGGAGCTACGTGGGGTGGAGGGTTGGGTGGGAAGAGGGGACGTGGGGGAGGTAGTGGTATTGTAGATGGGAGGGCGATTTTGGGAGGGGAGTTGGTAGTTTTGAAGGGAGGGAGAGGTTGTGACGGAAGGAGGTATGGGAGAAGGAGCGCTGGTGGGGGAGGATGAGGAGGTGGGAAGAAGGAGAGGAGGCAGCCGGGTTCACACAGGGAGGAGGAAGCAGCCACACGGGTGGAGACCAAGGGGCGGCCATAGGGAGGAGGAAGCGGCTAGCAGTGGGTGAGGGAAGAAGAGGAGGAGGAGGAGTGGAGGGAAGGGAGGGGAGGCATAGATGATAGAGAGAGAGAAGGAAGGAGAGAAGGAGAAGAAAGAAAAAGAACAAGGGGAAGGAGTGGGTGGATGGAAGAGACAAGTACTTTTTTAAATTCTTTGTTTTGGAAATTTTTTAAAAATAATTACCTTTTAGAAAAAGGAAAACAAAAGGGAGATTTTGGGGCTATGGGGCCGCATTTGGGGGGGTTCTATGTTTTCTAAAATTTATGTTTACTTTGTTTTTCAAGAAAATGATAGACAAGCCCCCCTTCATAGACACGCATGGTGCGGAGGTGAAACAATTCACGGTGGCAAGATTGAAAAGCAGCTTGAGGTATGTGAGAGGCATCTGCAAGGCATTGGAAATGACAAACTGCAACTTGGGATGAAAAACAAATGTTCACATGGAAACGTAAGGGACAACAAATAAAATAATTAATTAATGAAAAACCTGTAAGTCGAATGACACCATGGAAAAAAGAAAAATGGGTAATTTATCAAAGGGAAAGGAATGGATAACTAAAATTCCACTTTCGATATTGAAAAAATGCGCTTAAGTGGAAAACAACCAAAAAATGCATGTGCAAAAGCAGTGGAGTGTAATAACGAAAGTTCCACCAATTGGAATGATGGGCTCTAAAAAGAAAAAATGTCTATGCTAATGGGATGGTCAAGGCAATGAGGTCAAACCTCAATTTTGATGCGGAAAAAATATGTTTGCATGAAAACATATCCGATTCATATAAAATCATTCAAAAACTTATAGTGGAATATAAACCATAACTCAAAATAGAGATGGTAAAAAGGAAAAAGTTCCAATTCAAAGGGAAAAATAGGTCTATATATGATAAACTAGTTTCGGTAAAAGAAGGATACATTCACATGCAAGGACCATAAAATAAGATAATTATAAAATCGGAAAAGGGAAATCCTAAGTAGGTGGTCTAACATGATGGATGGGTGGGTATACCCTTGCAATGTATAGAAAAGAAATTTCAATGATCCAAGAGCTGTAGAGGGCATTCTCATAGGTTTATGGAGAATAGATGTGTAGGAACACATCCCCATACTTATCAACAAATTCGACTAGGTTATAGTGACTCATAAGGACCTAAAAACTAAAAGACAACCCAACCCTTGCATCCCCATACTTATAATATAATATACACAAAAACGATTGCAAAGAGTAGGGATAGAAATACTTAGCGCATTAAGCAAATTATCATAAAAGTATGCAATGATGATAGAGAAAATGGACATATAAATGTACTAAGGATTATGCTAAGTATGCCTAAGATGTTATTTATGATGATGCTTAGGCCCCTCACATTAGGGGAGTTTTGAGGTCTCGAAAATGCCCTGTAAGAGATCCTAGAGAGAGAAAACAATTTACGAAATAAAATCATTTTATAGAATTTTTAAAAGGTTTATATTTTGGTAAGTTAAAATATCAAAATTCGTTAATAAGTCGTTGTTGTGATATTCTCGTCGTCACATCAAACCTAGAAATCTAGGTCGCCATAAAGTTGGTAAGGTTGTCATAATGAAGATCTTACCTCTCCTCATTAAAGTGAAAAGTAATATTCAATTTGAATTTTGGTGGATACTCGATTGCCTCCCTCCATCGTTTCTCCATCGTTTCTCTCTTCTTTTTTTCTCCTCCTTATTAGTCTCTTCTTTGTTTTCGTTCTTGCTTCTAATCATATCCTTAGCTATGGATCAATCACCCAATGATCTCTGTAACTCAGCTATGGATCAATCATCTAATGATCTCTGTAGCTCTCATAAAAGACCTCTCTATCATCTTCATATTGAGTTGGACAGTGAGTATGAACCGATAAGAAAGAGAACAAAATCTATCACGGTTACAGAGTCTATGAAACATATACTGAGGTTTGAAGGAAAGAAGAATATTGATGTTTGGTTAGATGGAAAGCTATATCCCAAAGATCCTAGCAGAAATAGCACTCCTCCTTTCTATAATAGCTCGTCATTAATGAGGTTTATTGGTGATGGGTACAATGGATTTTTAGGTTATACACTTAATCTTGTTGCAGAAAAGGATATCCTTGGACTAGAGAATCATCTTTTGATGAAACACAATATAGAGTTGTTGCAGAAGCTAGAGGATTGTCAACAAAAAATTCATTCATTGGAAAAGCGTATCAAAGCTTATCAACAAAAGCAAACTTTATTAGGCCTTCGAAATCGACAAAGAGCTCTTAAAAATATTGAGAATCTCAAACGAGGAGGAGGAGGCTGTGGTAAAAGAATCCAAGCAGCAAGGTATATTTTTTTTCACTTGAAAAATCTTAAATATGGCTTTATTTAAACTACTTGCATTGATTTGTGATGTTAATTTTGCTTAGATCTCTTCTACAACCAAATGCAAGTGAAAGAGATTCTTTAAAAGCAACTCAGTTTTATTATCATCTTCTTCCTTCAGTAGTTTCAAAGGATATTTTGGAGAAGAAGAAATTTAAAAAGGCAAAGAAACAATGCTTGGAGTCATTTGTGAAGGATCATTCTTTGGATTCTGAGTTAGTACATAAGACACTGGATAGTATTGGTATTAGTCGAGATGCTTATATGCAACTTTTCCAACTTTTACAATCAAACATGAAGCAAGGACAGGTACACAATTGCATACTTCCGAAACCATTTGTGGTTAGGACTATCAGACAGAGAGTTAATAACAAAGTGATGGAGATTCTAGGTGAGCCTTTTCATATCAAGGCTAGCTTCAAGGGCAAGAAAAAGGAGGTTACATTCAATGAATTTAACAATATTTTCCTTGACTTGCCCACCCTACAATGCTTAATGATCAAATTTTATGACTTGTCAGTAGAGCACAGGGAGTGGCTAGATTTGTGATTAAACTTGATGAAAGTGAGATACTGAAATGTAAAAAATTGGAGAGAATCTCTATCACCTTAATGAATAGAGCACTTTCGTCAAGTCACTGCAATCACTCAACATCATTTAGTGTTCAATCTGAATGTAACATCTGGTGGCTAGGAGCATTTGAGGTAGATACTGAGAATTTTGATATACTATATTGGGTTTTTCATCAAACATCAATACCTAATGTTATTCAAAGGCAACAAGTAGGAGAAGAGCTATTTGTTGAAGGATTAGGGAACTACAGGATTGAGTGGCACATAGCTGGTGACCTAAAGACACTCAAATGTATGTATAATGTATCAAAGGGAGCTAACTCGAGATCTCCTTGCTTATACTGCATGTCACCAGCTGTAGAGTTAAACTCAAGCAATTGGAATAGAACTCCCTCTAGGCACAATAAGGATCCACAGTTTAAACCAATCTTGGACATTCCTTTAGCGAATGCCCATATTTGTACACTTCATGCACTTTGCAAAATAATCGAAAAGCTTGTTCATCTCTATATAGGATTTGCATGGAAGTTGAAGCCATTATCAACTAGAACAGATGCTATAACAAAGGTTGAAAAAGTTTTCTCTGCAATTGGTTTGCATGGTGGCATTGTTGTTATTGAACCAGATCTTCAAAAGTCTAAGGATGGTAATTGTGTCCCAAAAAAACCATCTATTGGTGGAGTGAAGGCTAGAAGGTTTCTAGGCTTTCATGGGAGACTTGGCAAGATAAACTCGAGAAATGGTGGCTCAACTATTAAATTTAATCAGTGGAAATCCCTACATAATGCAGTTAAGGATCACACTGATAATGGACAAGCTCGAAATAGAAAAGCTAAAGTTTGGGAAACACTAGACAAAGTGTTTTTTTATTGTAATAAGACTGAATGGAATGATGATGATCTCAAAGACTTTAAAAACCAATTGAACCTTTTCAAAAAGGCGATGACAGAAGCTTGGGGTGATCAACACTTTACTCACTATATGGTAAGAAGTTTGTATATGTTTGTTTCTTCATTGTCGAACTCATATAATGTTTTTTAATAACTTTCCTTATTTGTTGACTATGCAGCATATTCTATACAACCATGCTCCATACTTTATTAAACAATATGGATCTCTATCTATCTGGTCAACCCAAGGTATGGAAAAATCACATTATCAAGCAAGAACAAAATATTTCAGACATACAAGACATGGAGGTGGAAGACACAAAGCCAACAATTTATTAGAGGTCTTTCAATGGTTCTATCGACAAATTTGGCATAAATTCAAGCTTAAAGATACAACCACATCAAGCAATACATCATCTTTAGCAAGGACTATACAAATTGTTACCCAAAGAAGAAAAGATAGATATTTAAATTCTTGCGCAAAGCAAAGATTTACAGAATGGTTACAAACCAAACAAAGAGTTGGGAAAAGATGGGTTTTAAGAAACCCTTAATCTTTGGCATCTTCTAGTCTGATTGTGTTGCAGAAGAGTCCTTAGTTTCAGGCACCTCAACAGGGCCTTCAGAGGAGTCCTTGGTTTCAGGTAGCTTGACAGGGCCTCTAGAGGAATCTTTTGTTTCATCCCACTCAATAAGACCTCTCTATTTCAAAAACTCTTGTTTCCGATAGCCTGGAAGAAGCTTCAAATTCTTACTATCTCCTACATAAGATAGCAAATAGGAGTCAAGAACTCCAAAATATCTAGCTCTAGATCCACTATATCCAAGCATAAAGCCAAAAACTCTTATGGCTTCTTCCTTCTCCACCAAAATGATCTTGTCCAAACCTTTGCTGAAAACTTGAGATCCAATTACCTTTGAGATAGCTCTCAAAGCCATCATTGGTAGGCTTGGAGAGCTTGACAATCTACTATGATATATTATGATTGTTTGATTATTTAAGTTTCCAATATAATGGCCAAGGCTTTGATTTTTTCCAAGCTTCATTGGCCTAGAGCCCTTGGCCCTTCCAAGAAATTTGTCCAGATCTTCAATCTCAATCTATAGAACAAACCACAACAGTACAAGATATAAGATATTTATCTATAATGCATAATAAAGTCTAACATAAACTCAATGGGTAACTTCGAAATATATTTCATACCTTAGGGTGTTCGTCTTCTTCAAGAAGACTATCATCATAAAGATTTATTGAACTCTTGGGCTTCTCATCTGATGGAGACTTCAATCTCTCTTCATACCCTACATCATCAATATGAAGTTTCTTCTGGACCTGCAAGAACTCTTCTTCTGTAGTAGCCCCCCCTTTTCGTATTCTATGATCTGATTAATACATGTATGTAAGGCTATAGAGCTATCTTGGAAATTCTCTCCCTCAACATCAAGACTTGCTAGTGGTTCTTGTTCATAACCTATAAAATTCATGTCATTTTTGCCCCAACCTGCAAGGATTGCTAAGCAATAATCTTCTCTAAGATCAAAAAGATGTTGAATATCATTTAGCAACACATATCTCTTCTTGTTGATAAGATAAGTGGGAAATGTTGGAACACAGGCAAGAGGACCTTCTTCATCAACCTGTGCACTTGGCTCAATCTCCTTTTCTTCCACCATTGTGATATTGTCACTCTTGAATAAACCTACATCAAAACCTTGGACAAGTTGATTCTCAACATCTTCTTGGAACATCTCCTCCTTCTCTTCGACCTCCTTATCCATACTTGCAATATCCTCTAGCTTTCTCTGTTGGTCTATATCTGGAGAAGAATTTTCCATGTACTGAAGATACACAATAAATCCAACATCCTTGTGGATCAGAAGGCATTGGTGTTGGTACCTGTGGAAAGGGCAACATGTTTCTTTCTTTCTGAATTCCTCATCAATGAGGTTGAACCTGCCTAGCAAAGTTGACCTGGATGTATCGGTGGCTCCCATGACATCACTATAATGAACAAATCCATTGACTTCCAAACCTTGCACATGTCTATCATAAAAACATCTGTACTCCTTAAGTTTATCATCAAGATCCTCCAATAACTCCTTCAAATCAAAAGGAACATTGAAAATTTCCCTGATATAGCAAAACTTGGAAGAATTTCCAGTGGTGTGTAAAAAATCAAAGAGCCTATCATCAGATGTCTCAATTATCTCCTCCTCATTCATTCCTTCCAGAGATAGCTTCCCCTTTGTCATCTTGACCAAAAAAATATTAATCCCTGAAAAAAAAAACAGAATAGAACCAATATCCAATAAAACAAGATGGAACCATGGAAAGAGGCCCCAAAATTGATTTTCCAAGACAAAAAAATCAAAAAAGGAGAATTTTTTTAGTTGACCGGTGAAACGCAAAAATTCAAGTGTAAGGCAAATGCTTGTGAAGGAATTGTGTTTCATCGGACACTAGCTTGAAGACAAAAATTATTCTAATATGTGGCCGGTGAAACACGATACTAAGCAAAATATCATCAACAGAGACATTGTTTCGTGTTTCACTGGTCAAAAATTGCAAATGAAGAAAAGAAACATGAACAATAAATAAATTCTATGGAAACACACAAATTGATGATAAAATCATTTTTGGAAAAGCTATGCTGCTTTTGAAAGATAGAAAGCACATAACATCTTTAATTGTTCAAGTGTTATAAAACATTCTTTCTATATTAATCAAATTTATTTTGTTAAAATGCTTGTAATAAAAAAAATTGTTACCTATCAAAGATTGTTGAACTGCTCTCCACACAGGAAGCAAGGACCTTGAAGGGAAGTTGAGATGAAATTTTGGCAGAGAAGAAGACAATGTCGGAGAAATGGGTTTGAAATGCTTTTATATCGACCGTTAAGCATGTGGTGATAGTTCCAACGAAAAAGTTTGTGTAATAATGGAAAAATACGTGTACACGTGTCTGACTTAACATAGTGTATTAAACTCCTCAGAAGACGTGCGCACTCTCTTTTTCCAAAAATACGTCACACGTGTGTTAAATAACCCTTTTCCAAGTAAATAAAAAATTCCGATAAGCGAGAGTACGTCACATGTGTGTTATTAACACTTTGCGAAGAACGTTGAGTCCATGCAAATTCACCGCCTTCACCTTTCATCGCATTTCATGGCTACTCCATCTTTGTTTTTGGTGTTCCTTCCAGTCTCCAAGCATTTCCTTCCAATCTCCAAGCATTTCACTGCTTCCCCAACAAAGCAAACCTTCGAGCATATTGTCATCTTTAGGCTGAGATTGTGAAGAACAAGCTAAAAAGAAGGTATGGTTTCTGCATCTTGCTTTTCAATAACAAGCTCCATTCAATGCATTGTTTTGATACTTTTCCTTAATCCTTTATGTTATTATTAGCTTATGACCACTACAAAAGAATTTTTTCCACAGTGAAAGCATTCCTTAATATTGTGGATATTTAAGGAAATCTTCAAATTTCCTCCCTAATTCTGTGGATATTTTATGTAATCTGAAAAGCTTTCCTTGGATCAAAGCTCTTTTTTCTTGGTTTTGTCAATTTTTATGCTATTCATGAGCTGTCCGGTGAAACGCGAAAATAAGGTACTTCAAGCAGGTTTCCTGGCTTAAATTCGCGTTTTACTGGACACAATGGACAACAAGTCCGATGAAACGCGAAAAGAAGCAGCTGCAAGGAGGCGCCTTGCTTGACACTCGCGTTTCACTAGACATCTCGAGAAAAATTCAGCCGATACGGAAAACGCCATGCAACATAGATAACTCTTGTCTGGGACTCGCGTTTCGCTTTGCATGCTGGAGAAGAAGTAACATATGTTTTTTTGGCAGATGACTAGGACTAAGGCAACATCAAGAAAAGAGAAGATTGATCCTAGGGATTTAGCATCAAAGATTCATCAGTCTTCAATGCCTCAGAAGCTCTCTAGAAAGTCAAAGCCAAGGAGAAAGTTTTCTCAAAATGTCAGGTGTCTAAGGGAGATTAGGAAGGCAGTAAATGCTCTTGACAATGCAATTCCAAAGTTGTCTTTTCAGAGGCTTGTCAGGGAAATTTGTGACAAATATAGTTTGGATAGTTTCAGATGGACAAGAACAGCTCTTATTGTATACAAGAAGCCACAGAGGATTTTCTAATTGAGTTTTTCCAAGATGCCTACATTTGTGCTGCTCATGCTCATAGGCTCACACTCATGGACAAGGACACGGTAATTCTTAGGAGGCTAAGATATAGATTTTCAAAGGTCCTTGAGCCAATTCCCCTCACTGATATGAAGACATTTAATATCCTTAATGTGTCCCTAGTTAGAAGAAAGAAAGATGATTCTGGTATCAGGGTTGAGGATGTCACCCATGAGAAGGATACAAGGCAACATGAAAAAGAGAAGAAGGCTAAAGAGGAACAAGCAGATAAATGAACAGAGTATAGGAGGCAAAGGGTTGAAGAAAGGGAAATAGAGCAACTAGAGTCCTTTGAAAATGAGCTAGCCACCCTTCTTGAAGCAGCTAATCCAAAAGGATTCAGTGTGTTTTGTTTCTTACCTGGTGACTTAGGCAAAAGAACTGAGGTTATCTCCTTTGATGTTGCATGTGTTCAGATTCTTAAGGATAAAAGAAGAGAAGTAAATGACAGTCTTATTCTTGCTGGCCTAAGGTATGTCCATCCATAATTACTTATACTTTTTGATATTTTTTTAGCAATAAGATTTTTCTTGTTTATACTCACTATAATGAGCTTGATAAAAGTTTTATTGAGCACTGACTCAATTTGATTGACTTCGATACTTTGGAGCTGCTTATAATTCCATATAATGAAAAGTAAGTGATTCAATATTCTATTAGAGTTTTTGAGATTTTATCCTACTAATTTGTTGAGATATGATTGCTTTTAGTTCTCATTGGAGCTTGATTGCAATAGACCTTGTGGATAAGTAATGCTTTTTAATCAACTCTATGAAAGGAAGCCATGGAAATGCTAAATTGTAAGTTATATTATCCAAGGGCTCCTTGATATTTCAATTCTTTTTTTTGTAAGTACTCTAAATTTCAACATATTTTATATACAGAGGTGCCAAAAGATTAATTGAAGAGCTAGAGAAAAGACTCCCTATGCCATCTGATTTGCTTGCAACAATGCAATATAGACAAGTTGCAGTAAGTTATTCATTAAAATAATTGAAACATGAGTTTATTCTATGAACTACCATTCGTCCTCTTTATAGTTTTACTTTGTGTTGGTGGTTGCAGTGTCCCCATCAGGATGATAGCCATTCTTGTGGCTGGAGGGTGATTGCAAATGCTAGAAGAATGGTTAACTTTGTTTATCTTAATGATGATAAACATGTAAAGGTAATATGAAAGATGCTAAACTTTAAGATAGATATTAATTGCAAATAGTCCATTGATGATAAAAATATAGTCTATTGTAAGAACAATAATGAACTAAAACTCTTTTTTCTATAAATGTGTGACAGTTTTCGAAGGATTGCTATACATCTGAGCATGTTTGGTACATCAGAGCAAAGCTCTTGAAGTATATAATGGTCAATTGTATACAACCAACAACAGAGATTGGTGGGGATTTGCACCATGAAGGAGATGCGGTGCCTATAAACACGGAAGGCAAATCCACAGCTTCAACACCTTCTATACCCAAGACATCAAAGAAAGGAAAAAGGACTCCTAGAAAGGATAGTTCTCCAAAAAAGAAATAGCTTTGCCATATCGCCTTGTAGGCCTTCATATATAGAAATTAGCCCTTCAGCCCTTGTATATCTCATAGAGATGGCAGATAGACATCTGCTAAAAAATTTGTACATGTATTTTATATTGATAGTAAAGATATCTTTTCTTGAATGTCATTGCAATGCATTTTATTTTCTCTCCTTTTCGATATCTGCAAAAAATAAATTACAAATGTTTGTTAGTTAGAAAGTGAGATCTTGATATACATCTAAGTAGATATAATATGATGTGAAAACTTACTTGTTTCTTGTCAAGTTGGAATACAAAGGAGCATGGTAGTTCAATGTCTTCATTTTGTAAATCCATCCTCACTTGATGTAGCGTACATGATTTTCTGATCTTTAAGATTGCAAGAATATCCTCGTTGAACCAAATATCAAGATCCACTATAGGATCCTTGCTGAAATCATTAAGATTCTGGTCTAAAGCAACTAGACTACTACCAACAAAATGCCATCGACTATAGTAAAAGCTAAGGATAAAATTTTGAGTAGCAATCATATATTTACACACTATAGAGTCTTGATCTATCTTACATATAATTTTTCCTTCTGTCCTTGTATCCCATCCTTCATCAACAAATTGTATGATATGATCATATGTTAGTCTCTTCACTGAAAGCATGGTTTTTGTTATTCTTATCTCCATATTAGAGAAGAAATCAATAAATATATTAATAGGCATAAATAAAGTAACTTTGCTCAGCCTACTTGAGATATTAGATTTTAGTGCTTTCTGGATCTCAGAAAATATCTTACATCCATGGCCCTCACTAGTAGCTGGACTTGGCAAAGGCCACTCAAAGCTTGAAAAATCTGGCAAAGGAAGGAGTTTTATTGATCCCCATTGGCAACGCCGCATAGGAATAACATAAGAATGGTCATAAAAGAATATTCCATTCTCTGCAAGCTCTGTCTTCTTTCTACCTCTATACATTTCTTGTCCAATTGAACCATGTATAACATCAATAACATCAATAATAGATTCCACTGGTTGCCATTCCTCAAGATTAGAGGGATAGACATCTACAAGACAAACAAATATTATAATGGAAAAACCTAAACCATATTTAGGAAAGGAAAAACTTTAAGAATCAATTCTTACAATTTGGTCTATGCATTGGAAGCTTTGAAGATCCAGGTTTCAAACACAGCTCTCTATGCATGAACACATGTTGCACTACTACCTCTTTGATACTATTCTTATTTGCTCCAAGCTTAAAATCTCGGATTCTGCCCTTCCAAGCAGAGATAAACGAGCACTCATGTCTTTGCCTTTTTCCACGTTTTGCTTGTTGCATGGTGATCCAACTACCTTTGCTAATGATAGTAGGAATCCATCTTCCATCAGTTTGGAATGAGTTAAACACTGATATGGATGTGATTTGGGAGCTTAGATGCCTTGTTGAAGGTCAAATTTCTGTATCCATGGTAGAAGAGAGAGATACATGCACACACATAGAGAGAGAGAGAGAGAGAGAGAGAGAGAGAGAGAGAGAGAGAGAGAGAGAGAGAGAGAGAGAGGACTAGGCTCTCATAACGGAGGGAAAAACAATAGAGGAATAAAAGAAAGGAGGGAAAAAACTGAGCGCCATGCTTTTCACCAATTTGAATTTCGATTACATTAGTCATTATCATTAATCTAGAAACATCATTAAATAAAAGTAGTCGAGACTCTATGCCATTAATGCAAAAGATGTCATAATCACGAATATAAGAGACTAAAAATACATAATAAAAATACAAATTTGTAATATTATCATATTTATATATTTTTGTAAAATTATTTTTTAATTTTTTTAAAATAGAAATTCCATTACAGAGGCTTTGCTCTTATTGGTTTAGAGCACTCTCTCTCCACATCCTAAAAGGCATTTTCGAGACCTCAAAACTCCCCTAATGACCTGTCGCTCTTTGTTACATGAGGTGTTGGAGTCGACTATAGAAGGTGTCACACCTCATCATAGCACACTTCGGTCTAGTTGCAGGGACTATTAGATAGCTATGTAGTGTTATTAATGAAGATTTCCAGGTTGTCATTGATGAAGTATGCAACTTTCAATCTCATGACTCACTCACTTTGAGAACAATAGATCAGTCACTTGCCCCGTGTGCTCATATCGTTGGAAGAGGAATGAATAGAAGCCATATCTTTCAACCTATTGTTTAGAATGTGACAAGATGAAAGGATTTAGAGGGAGTAAGCCATTGTGCATTGTTGATGGTGTATTAGGGAATCCCAACCCATCTGGCATAGGTGCGAGAAGGAAGGCCATGGAGCTTGTAGTGTAGTACCCATAACAAAGTAATGTGTTGTGTGATGGTTGCAAAGGCATGTCCCTATGTGCATAGGGAAATGAGAACATACCTCTCACCAATTGTCGCAATGTTTCTAAATCCTCATATCTTAAGATATAGAAAAAAAGGTCAGTCACATCAACACCCCCTCTATCTCAGGCTCTATTATCGATAGATACAAGAGGGCATCCCATGACTTGACACTTCTTGATGTTGTCCTCATAATTAATTGTGTAAGATTTGTATCCCTTGTGTGCAATTGATAGTGCATAAGTGTGTTTTGTCATGTGCTAACATATGATGCAAAAAATAGAAGGCTAGGGAGCCTTGTAGTGCCATGCATAGTATAGATCATCCTTTATGCATTGAGAGGCCTCAACTCGTGCATGTAATACTCCCTTCACACATCTCACATGCCATCTATTGAAAGTGGAAAGACTAGTTACTCACCCCACCCTTTGTCTCATACTGTGTTGATAGATATAGAGGGCAAGTTGTACTCATATCCCCATCCTGTTAGGATGGCAGCTCACATCATTCAATGATGACAGATGAAGATTGGCTTGTCAATGATGTCCAACAATTTCTACTAATGAAGAGGCATACCCAAGGAGGTAGTAGAGAGATCAAGAACTTGTGTTGACGCAAGATCTTCTATCCTGCAGGAGTGAGACATTCTAGTATGGAATCATAGAACATAATGCGATAAGGGAGATGGCTTTAAAAATGCATCCTAGAAGAATCAACATAGTATCCAACTAGTCACAACTACAACATGTCACTACATTTTCCACAGTAAGCTTCCTGCCCAAGGGTGTTGCTACCTTTTCTTGGACCGAAACCTATTATGATAGAAAATTTACTACTTTTCTCCCATAATAGTTTGATGTGTTTTTTTCCCCCGAGTCGGGTTGTGCACCCCTTTAGGGTCTTTGATTGCTTAAATAATAAATGTCTTGCCATCTCGCTTAGCATCGGGATTTTTCCTCACTCGGAGTATACATGGCAGACATTTATTATTTAAGCAATCAGCATGCTATGCAGGGTGGCTTGGAAGTAATTCTTTTCATGAGGTGCACGGAACTAAATTGGGAATAAGGAGAGGGCTTACCGAGCAATGACTCACTGCTAATTCGCCTCATTTACAATGGATTTCAAGGATTAATATTTGCTCAAGCAATCATCACAAGTCAAGAGGTTAGGGTGAGGCATTCAGTAAATAGTAATGAGAATTTCCAACATGGAATGGATCATCTTAAATGCAAGGAAGCCTAAGAGAGGACTAAAATTAAATTGACAGCATGTAAGCATTGAAATTTGGAAGAAAATGCATGATTGACTACTTGAATCTCTTCCAATAATAGGCTTCTTAGGCTCAGCAAGAGGATGCAATTAGAAGAGAGCTCAAGAGTCAATTACCTCTTAAATTGGTGAAGCCGGCTAAGAATCAGTGGCCAATGTCCCCATGATTGGTCTCCAATACTCCCATTAGCTTCATAATGACAATTTCAGCCAAGAATTGAGTCTTCAAGCTTGATTCTTCAATGGGGAAATGAAAGGTTGAACTCCAGTAGTTCTCAGCATACCTTGAAGATCATAGAAGAAGAATGCCCGAAAATCTCATCCCATAATGCCTTCCCGTGCTCCATAGCTCTTCCAATTGAGTAAACAAGCTCCATTGATAGTAAAGAGTCCAATCTTGAAGCCACTAGACCCAATCTTGAAGGGAACTTGAAGAAAATGAAGGTCGTGATCTATGGCTATGGCTGCCCCAAATGTCCAACTTGCAATCTTGCTTCCATCTTCAAGTACGGGCCTCTTGATACTTGTTTCTTCAAGGATTCCTATAGGTACAAGTCCATGGGGCCAAGGAAGGCAAAAGCCCTTAAAAATCAGTGAATGCTGAAGGAGAATCCATGGTTGTCCATGGCCTGCACCTATTAGGGTTTCAGAGGCTTGAAGAGGATGAAAAGGAGGCTTCAATCTTGCTGGAATGAACTGTTAGATGATAGGGAAGAAGACCAAGATGAAGAAGAGGCCTGGTCTGCTCTGCTGGTTTTGCCCAGGATGCAGCCAGAAATTTGCGCTGAAAATTGCGGGCTGCTTCCTGGAGGGGAAGGGACGGTCCAGCCAGTCCCTAGACAGCTTGAGTTGATGACTTTGATCCCTCTGATGTTCAAGAAGAATGATGAAGATCATTGGGCCTGAGATTGAGAAGATCCATGGTGTTTCTCCTCCATGGGAGCTTGACAGGAGCTTGAGAATGAGGAGAGAGAAGACTGCATATGAAAAGTAACCAAGACTAACTCTTCCCTACTTCTTGTGCTCACTGTTTCTAAAATTTTACCTTCAAATTTGGTCCAGAATGACCCACGACCTACTAAATGTGGTGTTCCAGCCTCCAATCTTGGTCCAAGGACTCCATTAGTACTCTTGACTACTGTTCTCTTGGTCCTTGACCTATGGCTGTTCAGTGCTCCTCCATTTTTGTGCTGTGTACCTGAAGCTTCTTGATTTTAAAACTGAAAATGACGGTAACTGAGCATGTAAAGTAACTAAATGGATCAGAACTAGAGCTCTGATACCACTTGTAATGAAGGAGGTAGGAGAGAGAGGAGAGGAGTGAGAGAGGGTGTAGAAGAGAGAGAAAGACTATAGGAAGAGAGAAAGACAGTGACAAGGAGAGAGAAAGACTAGAAAAAGAGAGAGAAAGACAGAAAGAGAGAGAAAGAAGCCATGAGAGCTTGGAGAAGGAGATGAAGATGAAAGGAAACTTGTATTAAAATCTGATAATCAAAAATCAAGTCCCTACACCTTATATACTCGCCAGTGTAGCTAGTATTTCCCCATTATTAAATCCCCCTCTCTTACATTACCATCTCCAAGGGACTCCCAAATTGGGTGATAATGTTCTCATATAGGAATAGGACCTTGTTGTTGCCATCATCTCACTTGAGGGCTTTCACTTTGTACCACTTTGTCATATAATCCATACATTGCAAAATATAGCAATTCCATTTCCTTCTACTGGGAGGGTCTATGGGGCCAACAAAGTCAATGCTCCATTTCTCATATGGCTTGAGGGAAAGGACAGGTTGTAACGGCACAACACTATTTTTCCTAGGCTTTTTTATTTGTTTTGATAGGAATCACATCACTTGCAATAGTAATAGGAATCCTTATATAATGCCAACCACTAGTATTGTGCAAGGAGAGCCTTCTTGGCTATCACTTCTCCTGCAAAGTGTTTGTCACATGGCTCATAATTGCATGCATTTAGAAGGATCCCAATCTCATGTTCCACAAAACATCTTCATACCAATTCATCTTTACCTTTATTATACAATGCATCGCCTAATAGGGTCTAGGGGACTAATTCTTACAAAAGCTTCTTCTTTTCTCTACTGGAGATGCCAAGGGGTTATTGTTGTGTAGCCAAAAGGTTGGCAATATTTGCATACCATAGGGTAATTGTTTCTACTAAAAACAAACAAGCATCTGGGAGGTTTGGACCATCTTGCTTCTATTCTTCACCTTGAGGGATTCATGATACATGATCAACCAATACGTGGGAGTGATTGGACTTTGTTACGACTTTAAAATCAAAATCTTAGAACAACAATAGCCATCTCATCATTTTGCCTTTTACATTAGTATTGCTCATGAAGAAGGAAAGAGCCTCATGGTCCACATGAGACTTGAAATGCATTGATAGAAGGTAATATCAAAACTTTTCCAAGGCAAACCACATCACTTAGTACTCCAATTTCGTCACTATGTATTTTTTTTCTCTATCAACGACTTTGCAACTTGCATAGTAAATTGGTTAATCGAGCTTTGAGGTACCTTTCTAGCAAAGGACTATGCCTGACCCTTTGAATGAGGCATCAATCTACACATGGAATTCCTTTGTCCAATTAGAAGGTTGTAGGATGGGTGCTTTGATCATGAGCTACTTTAAGATGTTGAAAGCTTCTCCATAATCATTCGTCCAAATAAACTCTACATCTTTCCCAATAAGAAGCTTGTGCAATGGGTTACCTTTGTTGTAAAATGCTCAATGGATCTCCTATATTAGCATGCATGGCCAAGAAAACCTCATAATTATGTAAGATTGGTTTTTATAGTTAGGGCTGTGTAATTGAGGCCGAGCATCACTAGTATAGGGTAGAGTGCAGCCACACTTATAGCTAACACAAGTGGACATTGGCATACCACTCTACAACAAGTGTCACGAGAGCTGGATTTTGGGACCCATTTTTGAAGCGCAAAAGTGGTAGGGAGGCATAAAAGACCAATTTTTCATGAAAAATGGAATAAGTGCAAATGGTTAGGCTGGAGTATTCCTAAGTGGATTTCGATGCCAGGAACCCAACACAAGTCTTGGTTTGTCGATCGAAGTCCATTTGACTCCCCATTTAATCCCCGCAAGGTTTGGCATTCTAAAGCAACTATTTGATATGGAGGCCGAAAAATGCATGATGGAGGCCAACTTGATAGATTTCAATGCCACGGAGTAGCCCGTCCAGTCCATTCGCAATATCAGAGTTCGTTTGGGCCTCCAAAATGAAAAAAAAAACAATTTTCATGCAATGTCAAAACCCAAAGTTTGAACTAGATATTTTAATAATTAAGACTTGAGACTTGATTAAGAGGCTTAAAGCCTCAAAACTCAACGAATGTGGAGGGGAGGGGGCACCTCCTCATTTACCAATTTGGCAATTTTGAAGCAGGCAGAGAGAGAGAGAGGCCTCTCGACTATGGAATGAACAAATTTCAGACTTCCAATCACTTCAATCTGCATAGCAAATGATGCAGCAAATAGAAATATCAAATTCTAGTCTCTCTCTCCTCTCTCCTCTTATTGTGTGTTTCCATGGTTCATTCTATGAGAAGAAAGTGGTGGATTGAGATGAGAGATATCAATTTGAAGATGATGTTAGAGCATGAAGAATGAGTGTAGATCGAGGTTGGAAGGAGCATCAACAATTGTTGGGAAGCATCAGCGCACCTCCAATCACTAAATGCATATGGTATAAGGTGTTGTTCTATGAGTAAGTCGTAAATTTAATTATTTTATGATAAGTTCCATTTGGTACATGATTGAAAATGGTTGTATTTGGTTGTCAATCGTATGATCTAACAGAAATGTTAAGGAAATTAAGAAAAATTAGTCATCTAATAAATTCTTTATAAACATGCAAAACCCGTAACATTACAATTTTAAGGAAAATCATGAAATTTTTGGGTTTTATTGTGAATATGGTGTTCACATGGAATGGAATGTGATATAAAAATTATTCTTAGCAAGCTCAATCAATTCAAAATACTAAATAAAAAATATCAATATTTATCAATAAATAAATAGTAAAAATGAAAAAAATAGAAAAAAATAAGTTTTTTACATCTGAAAAATAGAAAAAAATCACATTTGTGTTTGTGAATGTATGATAAGGCTAAGACATGAGGGTGAGCCTCAATTCAGTCCTATCTTTATGTTAAAGTTGGTATTTTATTATTTTATGAAGGAAAAATATATTAAAATGCTATCTAAACCTACCACTGAATGCACAAGCTTAAGAGGTAGGGGAAGAGTGGTGTTAAGGGCTAATAATATGCTAAATTTTGATTTTTTTCTGATGCATGGTATATAAGAAATATGGTTTTGAAAATTAAGAGGGTCCAGTAGCACGAGAATGCTCAATCCTGACCGTATGCAACACAACAATTGCATTTAGAGTAAAGGCATGAAAAGAAGTGGTTTTACACCTTCACAATGTTGGTTGTTGATGAAAAGAAATCTTTGAGTAATATGAAGCATACACAATTGCATTGCATGCAATTATGGTATCATCATGGATGCACAACAATTGTTTTCATGAACCATGACCTACGTTGAGGAGGTGAGGTATCCTAAGATGTAAGGTTAGTAGTTCGCCTCCTTTGGGAGTGTGCAGTGAGGAATATATTACATCTCTTGAAACGATCAATTAAAAGAGTGGTGCATTTATAATATGTGTTCTATGTATGAGCTACGCATCTTGGGGCGAATCCCTGAGGTGTAGGAGAGTCATAATGGAGCCACGGCAATCAGCAAAGGGGCACTCCCTTTGTCTATGCTTATGTGGTGTATTACACCGATATGTGTATGGACTCCCTTTGAGGAGCGTGGGTAGGGTTATCCATTGGATTACAATCCATACAAATGCTAAGTTCTACATTAGAGGTTAGGGTAGTATATCCCTTAGATGCTCTGGCTGGCCGTGAGGCCATGTGGGGTGGTTTGGGTGTGTAGTAGAGTCTCGGCTAGTGCCATAGAGCTAGTGTTAGGCATGTTTTAGGCCCCGACAGCAGGTGGTGTGTTTGCCAAGAGCTGCTAATAAGTAGTGGTCTCAGAATCTCAATCGATATATAAGGAGAATCTCGGTCAATTTATTAGTATATGCCAAAAGGTAGTGAGATAGTTCCAAAAGATCGTTAAGTAGAGCTTCAGAAGCAAGAACGAACTGAATGGGCTAGATGGTGGGCAAAGATTATTAGGAGATATTCTCCTTGATAGAGTGATCCGATATCCCTACAAGGGAGGGGTCTTAGCAACCCTAGTTCCACGAATAGTTCATTAGGAGGAGGAAGTTCCAATACTTTCACTCTCCTTGTTAGTTAGCCCACTTTGAGTGGAATTATAGTTCCCATCATTCAAACTTCTTTCGTGAATTTAGTTATCACCATGGCATAACCAATTGCAATTCCAACAAGAACACCGGGCTTGCCAGCCTTGGGATTTCCTCTACCCATTGTTTAATGGATTAGTAGAGGAAGATGCATAACTTCATATTAATGAATTCCAAAAGTTAATGTTCAACTATCGAATACAAGATGAAGAACACTTTTGATGATGTTCTTTAATATGACCCTGAAAGGACAAGCTGCAATATGGTATCATAGCCTAGAGGCTGGAACCATAACTACAATTGGTTTATTCTTTACAGCCTTCATAGAGTTTCCCTATTCATCTTAGGACTTTCAATGCTCAACCATGTTGGGCTTGTATAGGTTTCTTCCCTACCTCGCTCAGAAGAGAAAACCGACCTTAGACCACATTGGACGTATAGTTTTTCTTCCCTATCTTAGGATTGGAATCAAGATTATAATGTTAAACTAGAGCCCCTGTAGTTTCCCCGTGGAGTCCACCATATAAAACATCTAAGATATCACGTGATCAGTTCAAAAGAAGGGGTATAATATTTAGTAAAATTTATAGGATTATATTTGCAAAATGGATTTTTAAATTACAATTTGAAAAAAATCCATAAGTTTGGTGAAGTAAAAGGAATCATTTTAATACCTTATAGCATGTAAAGAAAGGGCATTTCTTAATATCCTTTGAACGCATGTTATATAGATGATTTCTTATAGGTGGACCTCCTAGGATAGTGGCATCATGCCTTATTCCTATTTGGCTATTGGAGCCGCATACGTAATTAGCATATTTTTCAATAGTTTAATGCAACCACAATCAATTTTAGAATTTCAACAATCATTCTTTTCAAAACAAGGATTAAGTAAAATTTTAAATAAATCAAAACTTCGTAATTGAATTTTTTCTACAATTTTTCATTTCATCGCTAAGAATCCAATTCAACAATGAAGTTTGAACATTATGCATGTGAATACACTTTAACATATTGTGTGAATGGACATACATTGATATTTTGTTTCCGCATACGAAATCACACTTTAAAATTCCTATATGTGAACATACTCTAATGAAATAACAAGGAAACCAAACTAATTCTTTTCGAAAAAACTATGAAACAATTGATTTTGTATATTTTTTACTAAATATGAATACAAATCATCTAGAAAAATGTCATTTTTGAGTAAGACATTTGTAACTTTAACATATTAATTTTTAAATTATTGGGACACTATTTTGGTTATATTTCTAAAATAAGAAGTTGTAAAAACTTAAAGCAAATATGATATTATTCAATTCTTAAATTAAGAGAATTTCTATAAATAATAAAAATTATTTATGAAAATAAAAAGCTAGACCAAGGGGTAACAAAACTTGGTCTTACAATGACCCGAACAGAGGAGCATTCAGACCTCAAATTAAGAGAGTTCAAGGTCATAATTAGGGACAAAGAAAGAAGGCAAGGACGAATAACGTCAATAACTTTGTTCCTACTCAAAGTAATGGCCGAAACCTATGTTGTTTCCACTACAACGAACCCGGTCACTTCAAAAGGCAATGTCCCAAGCTTGGTGGAGGACATCGCCAAGTGCCTTTTCAAGGAACAGGCCGTGGTCAAGGAACCTCTACCCGAGGAAGAGGAAGAACTGCCTGCATTGCCAATAGGCAAATGTGTGAAGAAGGAGAAGAAGAAGATCCGACCATGGAAGCAGAATTCGAAAGAGTGACAGTCCATGCCGCTCTACATAAGAAAGGGCTGAATCTTCGTAAAGAATCGAGCCCCCTTAAGATTGTCAAGCAAATCATCAATCCTTGGTCTGCTCTCTTGGGAGGCAATGAAGTAGGTACCTCAAACAAATCTCTATACTCCTCAAGAAGAGCTGTCAAGGTTGGATGGTTTGCTGAATTATTGGGCTGACCTTGCATTTCTTTACTCAAATGCAAAACAAATATTTGTGAGCACCTCTTGTACTCCCTTTTGAGTTGTTAAATGGTAATAAGCTAAAAATCTGATCTACTAGGAATACCTTGTAAATGTATAAGTTGTCCATTGAAGATAAACTCCATATACAATTGTGAGAAATCCATAGTGATCTTGCCTAATGTCATCAACCAATCACAACTGAGTACAATGTCTATAGGCCCCATTTCCAAAGTGATCAAGTTTACTTTTGCTTCAAAATTTTCAGCCAGCTGTAAAGAAACATGTGGGCATATTTGTGTGCTCATTTCCTCTTCACCACTGGCCACGTGAACTCTAATGGGCTGCTGTAAATTTGTGGGAATACAATTTAGCTTGTCCATGATAAACTTATTTACAAAACTATGAGTACTGCCATTGTCTATTAGAATGAACACTGGCTTTCCACATGTTCTTTCCTTCATATGGAGTGTATTAGGGCTCTTAGATCCTGTCCAAGCATCCATAGAAATAGAACAATTAGTGGCAGCAAGCGGCTCAAACAAGTCCCACCTGGATCAAATGAAACACTTCCACCTGTATCAAAATGAAAAGAGTCGGCTGGATCATAGAAATACTCTTACCCAACTTCTTCCTCAAGATCTTCATTTTCAGCATTAAGTGCAATTGCATTAGCTTTGTCCATGTCATCTTCAAAATCCTCAAAAACTAACATACCCTGAAGCTTAGGTTTGACATTTTTGTATACACACTTTGAGGCATGATCAGGTGTATACTTTTTCCCACACTTGAAAAATAAGCCTTTCTCCTTTCTTTCTTTATAAAGATCCATAGGAATAGATTTAGGATTCATGTTGGATGAAATGGATTTAGGCTTGTTGTCCCCTTGTTTGAAGTCAACTCTTGGATTGTTTGCTGTCCTGAAATTACTTTGAGGTCTAGAAGCATTGAATGGAGGATAAGTTGGTACTCGTAAGCTCCCATTTGGCACATGATTGCTGCCATAAGTGTTACCAACTTGCCCCTGCTTAAAAATAGTCATTGGCTATCCAAAACCACATTGCAATGAAGATTCTCTTCTATACTTTCTTCCAGTGCTCCGCAAGCTCAATAGCCTTAAATAGGGAAGCAGGATTTTGTGCCATGACATCAGCTGATAAAGATGGCTGTAAACCATGCATATACTTGTGGAGCTTAGCCTCATCATTGATGCTTTCCACATATATGGTTAGTTTGAGGAATTGGTTAGTGTACTCTCTTACACTTAGGCCTCTTTGTTCCAAACCATACCATCTCTGTGCCAATTTCTCTTTTTCAAGAGGGGAGACAAATACTTTAGCCATAAGTGCCTTGAAAGCTTCCCAATTCTCTACAAGTATGTTTTCTTTTTTTATATACCTCCACCAAGTATGGGAAAATCCCTCCAAATTCAAGGAAGAAAAATGAATCTCCATGTCATCAGTTTTAGGGAATATGTCAAAGTAGGATTCCATCTTAGAGGTCCACTCCTCTAAATCAGATGGTGAAGATGACTGACCATTAAATTTAGCTAGAACAATCTTGTCCTTAAGCTCTCTTTCATGAAATGGTTGCTATCTCAAAATAGGCTAATCATGAATACCATGTATGAAACCCCCAAATTGAGACGGAAATCTCCCAACAAGTGGCTGAGAACCACTATGCAATCTTCTTGTTGGTAGAGAACCCCTAGGAATTTGAGTATTTAGCCCAAAAGCTTGAGAATTAGCTCCATTCAAACTGCCCAAATAGTCATCATGCCGTTGTGAAGCCTCTCTTACTTCATACTGGTTATTTGGGATGCCTCTTCTTCCAATAATCCCATGTCCATGACCATTTTGGTTAGATGGCTGAAGTGGGACTGAAGGCTCACTGTTGAATAAGCTTTCTCCTTAGCTTCTTTTGATCCCATTTGCATTTGCATCCATTGGGAGATTTGTGCCTTAAGTTGAGCATTAGATTCCACCAACTTATCAATAGAAGCCTTTTTTTGAGTCATTGAATCTACCAACTTCTCAATGGAAGACTTCGTTTAATCAGTAGACAAAACCATTTGCTCCATTCTTAATAATATGGCCTCATGTCATTCCCCATGTCTTTGTTCATGGACGCACAAGGTATTATTGAGTATACTAATTTCTCCTTGTTGTTGAGGCTCTTCAGAGCTCTCTTGAGGTGCATTATGCAATATGGAATCCCTGATTTGCTGAGCATAATCTTCATGGACCTTATTTTTACCCTTATGTCTTGCCGTAATAGTGCAGTCCTGTAGTACCCCTTGTCAGAAAAATAGCTATAACCTTTGCTAGAGAACTCTCATTTCAAAACTTTTTAGTTCAAATCAAAGTCAAGAATGCCCTCTTTGAGATAAGCTATAGCGCGCTATGACAGATTTAGAATAGAAAATTATGTAGCTCGATTTCTAAGTCTGAACTGTCCAGGCCTGCACCATGTCTAAACCTGTAAGTGTCCTGTTTTGTCCCTGTAAGGCAAGATAGTAACCCCAAATGGTTACCAAACCTTGTAGAAGGCTGAATAGAACTAGTGGGTACCGTGTAGTACTTGCACCTGTATTTCAGTAATGAAGGGTGTACCTGTAACCACTTGTAAATGCCCTGTAGTGTCCTATAAAATCCTTGTTTTACCCTGTTTTGAACGTGTAGGTACTTGAGCCTTTGGAAAGTCTTCAATATTCAATTCTCCACTTGTTGTACATGTATGAGGGATAAAACAACATGACAGGCTCCCTACACGGGCTCTGAATCAACCAGAGGTAAGCAAAGTTCCCCCCGGGTCGGTTGGTTGCACCCCTTTGGGATCTTTGATAGTGAGGGAGGGTCACCTCTTTTTTGTCCCACTATCTCCCTTAGCATCCACCTTTTTCCTCAGTGGATATATCAACATTGCAATAGCTTGCCAATCTAATCAATTAGCATGAGATGCATTTCTGAAATATTCATTCAGCTTTTCATGAGATGCAATAGAATGGAATCTTGAAAGTTTGGATAGGGAAAGGGTCTTACCAATGCAATTTAGTGACTCACTGATTGCTTTAGTACTTACCCTTGTACAATATTTCAGCTTGGGCGAGAGTGGAGTTCTGAGCCCGAGATGTGCCTAAAATTTGCCAAAAAATCCACAATTTAGGGGAAAAATATTTAACATCGAAGGCGGCGGTTGCAGCTAGGACGATTTTAAGCATCAAGTGAAAGACGGCTTCTAAAAGGCGCCCGAGTGACACTTGTGGATTTTTGATAAATTTTCAGATTGCTGTGTGGGATTCAAGAGCTGCCAGTCAGTGCGGGATGTCAAGCCAAATGCACAGGATTTTTCAGAGCTTGAAACGGAGTCCGGACGAGAAAGGGGCCACAAAATGGCCACGATTTGAAGAGGTGGACATTTGAGAGGACCAAAGGGGGGGTGCCCTTTGGAATTTTAAGCCCTCCCCCCCCCAAATTTGAAGCAACAAATCGTGGAGAAGATGAAGAAAATGTGGATGTCTGCAGGTGTCGAAAATGCGGCATGATCCTCCCATGTGGTGATTCTAGGCTGCAAGTACCTTATGCAACAGAGATTGGAGGGCAACTTCTTCCTCTTGGCTGATGCTATTGCCAGTCTTTGTGCAAGGAATGGCTGTCCGAGTGAAGAGAACAGATTCTATTATTTCTCTCTCCTCCCTCTCTCTCTTCTCTATGGGTTGTTCATGCGTACCATCTTGATGGAGGAACTGAGGAGGGAGAATGAAGGAAATGGTGATGGAAATTGATGGAGATGCTGAACATTGAAGTGCAGCATTAGATTGAGAGCAATGGAGGCTCCTCTGCTGATTATGCAGTCATTCAAGGGGTCTCGGATTACATAAGAACGCGGTATGACCATTTTTATGAAGAAAATGAAGGATTTTTGATAGTTTATGATGATAATTATGTTCTTATTGGATGAAAATTTGTTTGTGTGCTGTTGCATTATGAGTAATTGTTTTTTATTAGAAAAGTTTTGGTTTTGCAATGATTTACATGCTTTATTTAATTCTCGTAAACCCAAAATGCTGTTTTTTAGTGGTAAAATGGTAGTTTTTCCGTTTCGGGTGGGTAAAATGTGTTCCCATGGGGGGAATATGGAAGATAAATTAAATGCTAGTATTCTGAAGTGATTGGAACAAGAAAAACTAGAAAATAGTATATTTTATTTCCAAATTAATCAAGAAAATAGAAAAAATAAGAGAAAAAATAGAAATACGTCTTGGAAAAATAAGAAAAAATATAAGGATTATTTGTGGATATGTGGTAGTGGTAAAGCATGAGGTTTAGCCTCAGTTTTTCCTATCTCCTTGTCAAAGTTTGTGATTTATTGCTTTCTATACATCAAAACGTGACAAAATGAACCTCTACACCTATGCAATGAAAGCAATACCTAAACGTAGGGGGTTGGGATGTTTAAATGGTGTGATTTGCGTGCTGATTGTTGCTGATTTTCTGATGCACATCATATCATAGAGTCCGTCGTATTTTTAATTAAGAGGATAGTAGCATGAGTGTTGTCTCGGTGCTATCCTTACATCGCCGCAACGGGTTAGGGAATAAGCATTTGAGAAGCCCGTTTGTGCATAGTATGTTGCTCATTGAAAATGATATTTGAGCATTTAGAATCATTCACCTTTGCATGTGCATGTGAACCATGGTATTGGAATAAGAAAACCCGGATGCATAGCACCTGTTTTCAATGATCATGACCTACGCTTGAGTGTAGAAAGGCATCCTAAGCCATAGGATAGACGTTCGTTTCCTAAGGGATTATTTGGAAAGGACACATGGTATCTCCTAGGAAACTTGCAAAATGAAAGAGTGGAGTTTATTCATTTGTTTTATATGTTGAGCAGCGCATCAAGGGGCCAATCCCTGCGATGTAGGAGAGCTGCAGTGGGGTCGCAGTGTTTCTACCGAGAGGTTGCCTCCCAAGTATGTGATTATCGTGGCATTGCCAATGTGTAAGGGTTCTCCCTCTGAGGAGTTTATAGAAAGAGAAACGTTGGACTACAAAACTATAAAACTATAAATGCATAGATTAGGCTTTAAGACAGTTCGTCGTTTAGCATTAGATAGACGCTCATGGTCCGTGAGGCCGTGAGGGTGTATTTGTCTGTCATGAGCATGAAGTTCGCGGCTAGTGCTATAGCCAGTGCTGGCACATTTCAGGTCCCATAAGACTTCTCCTTTCTTTCTTCATAAAGATCCATAGGAATAAATTTTGAATTCATGTTGGATGAAATGGATTTAGGCTTGCTGTCCCCTTGTTTGAAGTCAACTCTTGGACTGTTTGTTGTCCTGAAATTACTTTGAGTTCTAGAAGCATTGAATGGAGGATAAGTTGGTACCTGTAAGCTCCCATTTGGCACATGATTGCTGCCATAAGTGTTACCAATTTGCCCCTGCTAAAAATAGTCCTTGGCTGTCCAAAACCATGTTGAAATGAAGATTCTCTTTTATACTTTCTTCCAGCGCTCCGCAAGCTCAATAGCCTTAAATAGGGAAGTAGGATTTTGTGCCATGACATCAGCTGATAAAGATAGCTGTAAACCATGCATATGCTTGTGGAGCTTAGCCTCATCACTGATGCTTTCCACATATATGGTTAGGTTGAGGAATTGGTTAGTGTACACTCTTACACTTAGGCCTATTTGTTCCAAACCATACCATCTCCGTGCCAATTTCTCTTTTTCAAGAGGGGAGACAAATACTTCAGCCATAAGTACCTTGAAAGATTTCCAATTCTCTACAAGTATGTTTTCTTTTTTTATATACCTCCACCAAGTATGGGAAACTCCCTCCAAATGCAAGGAAGAAAAATGAATCTCCATGTCATCAGTTTTAGGGAATATGTCAAAGTAGGATTCCATCCTAGAGGTCCACTCCTCTAAATCAGATGGTGAAGATGACTGACCATTAAATTTAGCTAGAACAATCTTGTCCTTAAGCTCTCTTTCATGAAATGGTTGCTGTCCCAAAATAGGCTAATCATGAATACCATGTATGGAACCCCCAAATTGGGACGGAAATCTTCCAACAGGTGGTCGAGAACCACTATGCAATCTTCTTGTTGGTAGAGAACCCCTAGGAATTTGAGTATTCAGCCCAAAAGCTTGAGAATTAGCTCCATTCAAACTGCCCAAATAGTGATTATCCTTAATGACCTCACGAATGAAGTGATATCTCACCCCAATGTATTTCATCTTCGCATGGAAGACCGGATTCTTGGCTATAACTGGATAGCACTCATAGAATCCGAACACAGTGTAGGGATAGCATCTACAATACCAAGGTCAGTAACTAAGCAACCTAACCAAATGGCCTCCTTACAATCCTCACTGGCTTCAACATACTCGGTCTTTGGTAGTAATAGAAAGGGCAGTGCATTTTTGCACCATTTTTGCACCCTGGACATCCATGAAACAATAGCATGAATGCATGTGCATGAAACAGCCCTGTGACTACATGTGCATGAATGCATCAAATTTGTGGTACCATTCCCTAGGTGCTTGCTTCAAGACATAAATACTCTTTCTTAATCTGCACACTATGTGTTCCCTGCCAAGCCCTGCAAAGTCCCTAGGCTACTCCATGTATATCTCATCATGCAAGTCCCCATGTAAGAAAGCCATCTTGACATCCAACTAATACAAGTCCAAGTCAAGCTGTGTAGCCAAAGCAAACACTAAGTGTAGGGTGGCCACCTTAACCACAGGAGACAAGACCTCATCAAAGTCAACACCATGCTTCTACTTATAACCCTTTGCTACCAATCTGGCCTTATATGCCAACCTGGGGTGTCCAAGGGTACTTTTCAACTTGTATACCCACTTGTAAGGCAAAGACCACTTGCCATTAGGGAAGGAAACCAAATCCCACATACGATTCTTATGCAATGAGTCAATCTTAGACTATATAGCCCTCTCCTATCACCCAATGCACATAGCCTCATCATAGATGAGAGGCTCTCCTACATCTATAACCAAGATAATTTATGGAGGGCTCATAATAGTTAGGAGGTCATCTATCTCTAGTAGAACACATCAATGTAGGTTGTGCTACCTGTCCAACATCATGTCCAATATCCTATCTGGCATCCTGGCCATGAGGATAGTGCAGGCTATCTAGCTGGTTGTGCGGGAGCAGGGGGCTCCTCCTGAAAGATAAGCATGTGTATCTCAACAACTTTCTCAGGCTACATATGCATTTTGTCCTCATGGAACACAACATCATTGGCTACGGATCACTTTCCACACATATGGATCCCAAAGACAATATCCCATCTCACTTGCATCTCTGTAGCCAAGGAAAATGCATTTTACACTTTTAGGATCCAACTTATTGTGTTTGTCCTTAGGCACATGGCAAAAGGCCTCACATCTAAAGATATGCAAATGATCATGTGAGGGAGGCTTTCTTGTCCATACCTCCTCTGCAACCTAGAAGTCAATTCCATTGCAAGGTGACATATTAATGAGATATAAGGCAGTAGAGATTGCCTCAACCCAAAAGTGTTGTGGTAAACTTGCTTGGCTAACTACAAATCCTCTCTTGGATAGTCCTATTCATACATTCAACCATACCATTCTAGGGAGGGTTGTAAAGGGCAGTCAACTAACACTTAATACCCCGCTCATCACAAAAACCCTCAAAGACATGTGAGATGTACTCACCCCCATTATCGATCCTTAGGCATTTCAGCCTATGCCCAAACTAATTCTCTGCTAAAGCAAGCCAATGCTGAAAGACAGTCAAGACATCAAATTTTTGCTTTATGGGATAAGCCCAAACCTTATGTGAATAATTGTCAATAAATGTGACAAAGTACTTTGCACCCCCTAACTAACAGGGCATGGATCCACATACATCTGAATACACAAGAGTAAAAGGCTCACCCATACATGGAATACCAAACGTTTTGTGTAGATTTCTAGTCTTCTGCCATATAAAAAATGATCACATGACTCAAAATGTGAGTAGTCAAAAGACGGAAGATACTACAAAGCACTAAGCATTTTCATTCCCATAAGCAACATATGCCCATCTGCGATCATAGGATTTCTCTTGCACTTTTTCTTTCCCCTTTTCTTTGTGCTTTTCATCACGCATCTTATGGCACTCAGGTTGTTTGTGTCCTGCTTCCCCACAATAATGGTATGTAAGATCAGACTTACATCCATGGAACTTGCTGCGTCCATGTTGGTGGGTGAAAATGAGCCACCGAGGACATGATGCTGCATGGAGTCAAGTGGGGTAACACATGGAAATATCCTTTTTTGTCTTTCTAACACCTACTCGTAGTGGATGGAAATCCCAAGTGGTACCATGCATGTTTGACATGTGGTTCTGATATTTTGGTTTTGAGACATGCGTCTCATGCAGGAAGAGATATCTTCATACATGGAGCGTGTTCTCGCTTCTGATTTTGAGTCCCTAAGTGGAATTTTACGTGGCAAGAGGAGTTAACCCCAAGCCAAGAAGGTGGAAGGACGAATGAAAAAGCAGAAAGAATATGGAAAAGGAGCAAGGACACACATGCGATCTCCAAAGCTAAGCCGGGGCCAAAAGTGTAGTTTTAAATAAAAGGCTCCTCAAAAACTCCAAAAACTCTTGTAAAAGAGCGCTAGGCTCCCTCTTGTGTCACTTATAAAAGAATAGTCGAATATAGGCCTAGGGCATGAAGCAAAAAGAGGGAGTTAGAAAAAAGGACCTTGCCACAATGGCCGGTCATGTAAAAAAGGATGGGTGCCCATGGGGTTTTAGGGTTTGTATATATAAAGTTCAAAAAGTGAATGAAAGCTCATTCTTTGGTGTGTGCCCAACAAGAGCTCTTCTCTTCTTCTCCTCTCCTTGCTTGTGTATGCTATTGAGAGAGGGAGTGATTGTGAGTGTGAGGGAGTGAGTGAGTGGGAGTGAGGGATCAAGACAGTGAAGCTCTTCACCATCTCCTATTCTCTTCTATTCTCTTCCCTTCTCTTGCGCGCGCAGCTATGGCGGTTGGAGCTTGGAGAAGGAGGAGGCTTGAGCATTCTTGAGCTAGCATCTAGGATGGTGGAGCTACCGGAGTACGCAAGAGAGAAGGCAACTCATATTGGTATCAAGGTAAGCTCACTACACTCGTAGGATCGATGGCACGTCGGCTATGTGAGAGGTAGCCATTAGAGCTCGCTTGGAACGCTTGAAACAATAAGTGATCCATGGGTCTTGGCAGTTGAGCAAAAGCTCCCACATTTTGGTTCCATTTCCGGGACCAGAGGTTCAAGCTTGAGCACTTGCGCACCCCATATCAAGCATCGAAGTAAGGGATTCTCCCCCGAAATGGAGCTTGAGGTAGGTAGGAAGGTTGGGTGTTTTGATCTTCAAAAAAAGTAAGTATTTTGGGTTAGTTAGTTTGTTTGATGATTGGAAAATAGGGAGAAATCATTTTAGTTTTTTGCTTTCGATTCTCGTTGCATTTAGTATAGGATAGGATTACGAAATCGAACCAGGAAAGGGTAGGGTTTACTGTTTACTGTTGCAAATAGGGCAAAACAGGGCATAAAACATGCAAAAAAAAAGGCAAAAAGCTAGCTTGGGATGCTTAATTCAGCAAGTGAGTGATTGAGAGTGTCAAAGCCCTGCCCGGGAAGGGGTTTAAGGGCTAGGAGGCCAAGGGAGAGCTCATTTGCAAACATTGCATTGAGAGAGAGAGAGAGAGAGAGAGAGAGCGCACCAATCACTTCCCTTGGTGCCTTAGCCATGATCTGCAAGTTTGTGCAAGGGATGATTGCCTGACTAGGGAGATTCGATCAAAATCGTCATTGCCTGGAACTCGTTGTGCTGCGTTCGGCCCGTCCGAACGGCCCTTGTTAGGCCAAGTCCTAGACTCGGCCCTCGGACCCCCGCCCCCGTTTGGACCTCGTCCTGAAAAACCCTAATCGGCCCTCGGCCCGTCCGAGTTACTCCACTCAGCTCGTTCGAGTTACTCAACTCGGCCCTTTGACCAAACCGACACTTGGCCCGAAGTCCACTCAGCCCAAGACCTGACTCGGCCCTCGGCCCAACATCTGGCTCGGCCCGTCCAAGTTACTCCATTCGGACCTCAAGCTACGAAAAACTTTTGTACTCGGATAGGCGCGATTCGGCCCGTCTGAGTCACTCGCTCGGCCCCTGCAATTTGGATCAGTTGGGCCGAATGTGTGCCTAACTCAGTCTCAAAGATTTGATTTGACCCAAGTGGAGCTCAGCAACAAAACCTGTCGTAAGCCCTCCTGGCATTTAGAGCCCGATTCTGGTGCACCGAGTAGACAAAATCGTAAGGCATGGCCGCTTAACAGTTTGGGTGGGCTATTGCGATACTTAGAAACCCTGAGACCTAGAGGTAACCCGCCGAGCCATAAAACCCTAATTGAGTCCAAAAAACAACAAGGCAACTTAGCCAAAAGGCCCTAAATCCCGTCTAGACGGCTAAGGAATTGATCTATAAAGCCTATCAGGCCCGAGGGTGCATGAGACGCTTAGAGGCTGTTTGCTGCACTCACTTTGAATTTGCGCACTTGAAGTGCACTTAAGAAAAATTGAAAGCCTGATTGAACACATGTGCACTAGAAACAACACACGCACAGAGTGGAGATAATTTGAGGACTGTATTTAATAAGTCAAGGAACTCACTCAGATAAGCCACTTAAGGAACCCACGAATAGGAGAGAAGCCATGGACGGAGACAAACCATCAACATGCAAAGTAGGACCAAGCAAGTGGCGCAAACGAAGGGGATTTGACAAACCCACTCAATCCGATTGATAGCTTGGCGAAGCACGAGAACTCGACTATGGTGGAGGAAAGCTCGGACTGCAGACCTATTGAGGAACTCGACTTGGGCGTCTTCCCAGAGGCTATTAAGCAATTGGTCAGCAAGCTACAATGCGCACGCCCGATATGAGCACCGCGGTTAGATAGCAGATGCTATCATCGCAGACTTAGAAGAAGAGAGGAAGCTATCCCATAAGGCGTTGCAAGGCATAGCTGCATACAATAGAGACCAGCAATCCAGGAGTCAAAGACAAAGCATGGAGTTGCGTGAGGTACAACGAGTGCTGAACTTAGCCAGCAGAAATCGAACGGATCACAAGAGAGCCCTAGAAGGAGACTTAATGCTGAGTGAACTTCTTATGAAGTGATTGTTGGACAACATCACAGTAGAGCAAAGTGTTGCAACCATGGCAACCTCACTGCTGGCAGGATTAGAAGCAACCCAAGGTTCTAAGAGCCAGTCTAAAATCCCGATAGTCACAAAGCAGCTTGACAAGTATCAATCCCATGACGACCCATACAGCTTTGTAGAGTAGTTCGAGCAAGTCTGCGAAGCCAATGGCCTCAGTGACTTGACTCAGCATTCTCAAGCATTTGGACTTTGCTTAGGCGACAAGGGCAGGATCTCGTATACAAGCTTAGACGCTGCAGAGCGGGCAGACTTCAATAGCCTCAAGAATCTCTTCATTAAGAGATTTGTTGAGCCTAGATACTCTAACAATTTGCTAGTACGATTGATGAATGTCAAGCAAAAAGAGAAGGAGGACATTCGTGATTACGTAACCCACGTAAGGAGCCTCTTCAAGAGAATCCCTACAGGTGAACGACCGACTGAAAGAGCAGTTTCAACTGTGTTCATTAGCAGAATTTGAAAGGAGGAACTGTATAAGGCTTTGGCAGCCAACTTGAGCTTGCAACGAGACATGCTAGCTAGGGTTTTTGAGGAATCTATCAGAGTTGACGATCAACTGAAAGAGAGAAGCTCCAGGAGCTCTAACTCAGAAGAAACCATCTTGCGAGGTTTGGAGAGAGCACCAACCTCTGGTGAGTGACTAGCCCCATCATCCCAAGATAAGGGGAAGGCCTCCGAGATGAACCACAACTTGGTTGATGTCAAGATGGAGATAGTCAAGCTGTAAGATCTGTGGAGATGACCAACACGGCCACACATCTAGTGTGTGTACTGTGGCGGGAATAATTTTCCAACCGAGTGTCAAGACCCTGGTTGAGACCTTGCGCTAATTGTGGCAAGTTCGGCCACGACACTATGCACTGCAGATTGTCCAGGATACTTCTGTACTCCCAACCATATGGTCAACCTTACCTAGCAAACAAACCGCAACCACTTTACGGAAGGGGAGCCCCATTGGCCCTTCCTGTGCCTAACGACATTAAGTCGGCTGCCCCAGGATGGATATAAACCCTACAGGTATACCTAGGCCGCCCGGTCCCTATGTGACCCATCCATCGAGTGACGTTCTAGTCCAATATGTGGAAGAGCCAAATGAGGAAGAGACTTACTTATACCCTTATGTCTCTCATGACAAAGAGGGCAATGCCGTCCTTATGGACTATCGACCAGTGCCAATGATGGCGTTAGGAAGAGGATGAGGTAGAGGCCTAGGAGGGAAGATATAGGATCCAATCATCTATTGGACATGTGGGCACCCAGGCCATGTCTCATCACGTTGCCCTGAGAGGGAGCATCAGAACTGAGACAAAGCTGACCTAAGGTGTGTTGAGTGTGGAATCACCCATCTCTTCGTCGATTGCCCAAAGCGAAAACCTTTTCCAAATTCAGCTGAAGTACCATCTGTCCCATTGGGGCTATTCAGCATCGAGAACCTTGATGGAGAGGCCACACCCATCCCGTTGTGGCTCATGACCTCCTGTGCCCGGACAAAGCAGGCCGGCATATCACTACCAGGGCCTAGTAACCTTGATATAGCCTCGACGGGAAAAAAGAGCCGCAGGCGAAGGAAGAGGAGGCCAAAGGCTAAGATCACACTAAAAGTCGAGAGTGCTACAACTCTGCCTGTTGGAAAGAAAGTTGAGGATGCAGAGATGGAAAGAAAGTCGGGGACCCAGAGATGGAAACTTCAGTCCCCAAGATGGCCAAAAAGGAAAGTGCCAAGGTGGGGGAATACCCGCATCCGAAGCGCCAACTCGAGGCCATAGAGAAGGTGAAGAACTGGGTAAAAGAGGCCCAAGAGCACTTAAGAGACGTTGAGCCCATCCTAGAGGATGAGAACAAGGATCTCATCAGCATGAGCATGGAGGAATCACCCCCTCGACCAAAGTCAGGAAAGACAATCACACCATAGACAGTACCCCTTAGGATAAGCCTTGATGCTGCAGGCCCACAAATCAATCAGGGCCATTGGCTAGGACAGTTCGGCGTAGGAGAGAGACAAGCAGCCGATAGCTTTCTCACCATGCTAGTGACCACCCCAGTGACGTTAAGACTAGGAGACCTGCTTAAGCAACACCCCAATCTATGGCAAAACCTCAAGCTGTGGGTCAAGGAATCACAGGAACAAGTGTCGGATCTGCAGGATCAGGACGCAGAAACACAAATACTGAGTCTAACACTACACTTTGTGCCAAAATCCTTGCACATTAATTGAGAGTGGAATTTTGGTGCGGAGAAGTGCTTAAAAATAGCCAAAAATTACGAATATCAAGGGAAAAATATTCAACGTCGAAGGCGGCGGCTCGATCTAGGACGATTTTAAGTGCCAAAGTGCTTTAAAGGCGCTCGAGCAACACTTGTTGATTTTTCATAAATTTTCAGACTGTTGTGCGGGTTGACAAGAGTTACTAACCAATGTGGGATGCTGAGCCGGATGCCCAAGATTTTTTAGAGCTCGATTCGGAGTCCGGACGGGGAAGGAGCCAAGAAATGGTCAAGATTTGAAAGGGTGGCCACAACATGGACCAAAGGGGGGGTGCCCTTTGGGGACATTTTAACCCCCTAACCAAAAGGCACAAAAAAAAATTGTGATGGAGGAGAGGAGGACGACGCCTGCCTGCGCGCGAAAAATGCGCCCTTCATGATGGAGATGGAGATGTGGGGCTGCAAACAACTATGCCAATTGATGATTGCCCTTCATTCCCTCCTGGATGCTAATCATATCGTCGCCTCTCACCCGAGAAATGGTGGCCTGGTTGGAGAATTCTGAATCTAGTCTTTCTCTCTCTTCTAAGGGCAGATTCATGTGGTGAAGAAGAAGAAGAAGAATGGATGGCGGATGCTTGTCCAATGAAGACCGGATTACTCCCTAGTGCAAGAGGAATGGAGATTGCTGCTTGTGGACTATCATGAGCATTAATGGTGGTTGGAAATCAATCCCGAGATATGGCAAATAAAAACCCGCAACCCGTAAAGAACGGTAATTTCATTTTTACAAAGGAAATTGATGTTTTATGCAATTTGCTTCATGAATATTTGTTCCCATGGGATGATTATGCATCATAATGTTGTTTGCTATGAGTTTGATCAGTTTATGCTCAGAAATTAAAAAAATCATAAGTGTTGTGAATGAAATTAATAGAGTAAAACCCGTAAAACACGCAAAATATGGGAAAATTGGGTGTTTTTGAGACATAAATGGAAAATATAGTAAGACACACCAACTAAATTTGTGTTTTTGCTGCAAATGAACTTAAGGGCCCCAGCGCACAACTCATTTTGAATTTTCAATCATTTAATATTGCAAACAATACAAGAAAAATAGGGAAAATGGGTAAAAATAGGGATTTTGAGTGCCGAAAATTAAGAAAAAATAAGATTCATGGTTATGGATATATGGGGGGTCTGAAGCATGAGGTTTAGCCTTAGTTCAGCCCTACCTTTATGTTCTATGGCTTTTTATACAATAAAAATGTGGAAAATGAACCCTAAATCTATGCACCATGCACAGCCTAAGTGGGTGAGGGGGTAGAGTGTGTAAAAGGTGTTTAAATGTTGAATGAAATGATGAAAAGATTGCTAGTTTTATGCATACCATTTAGGTTGGTCAATAATTAAAAATTAAGAACTTAGTAGCACGAGGTCTTCTCGGTGCTAGGTTCATGCAATGCTGCATACGAGCGATAGTCAAAAATCATTGAAAGAAATGTTTTCCACATGTGCACAATGCTAATTTCCTTAATTGTTTGAGCACATAGACATTCACAATTTATAGGAAGCATAAAATGATAAAAGGTATCAGACAATACCTCCTGGATGCATGGCAATTGCTTTCTAGAGAAACATGACCAACGTTGAGTGAGACAGATTGTCCAAGTTGTAGGCTAGGCGTTGGGTCTAGGGGAAAGAAAGTGAGGTATGGTACATTCATGGATACGATCAATTGGTACCTTGAGTGGAAATGTGTGCGATGTTGTGTTATATATGTTTAGTGATGTATCGAGGGGCCAATCCCCAAGGTGTAGGAGAGTCGCAGTGAGGTAGCGGCAGTTAGCCGTGGGAGGACCTCCTATGTTTGTACTTCGTGCTATTTGGCAATGTGTATGGACTCCCTCTGAGGAGTGTTAATTGGGTTAGAGTTGGACTACGAGACGCGATACAAACGCAAGATGTTTAGGAAGATGATGTATGTGTCATCCACACTCCTGGCTGTGAGGCCGTGGGGTTGTTGAGTGCATGATAGAGGTCCGTCTAGTGCATGAGCCAGTGCCGGCCTGTTTTAGGTCCCATCAGTGGTGCGTCTGTCGGGAGCTGCTTAGAAGTGGCGGTCCTCAAATCCTGGTTGTCTAGGGACCAATTAGCAATTTATGCCAAAGGATACTAAGATTGATCCGTTATTCATCCATAAGCATCGTCTAGCCGAAATCCAAAAGCAAGAGAGAGACGAAAGAGCTAGGCGACGTGCTGAAATTCTTAGAAGGTATTCCCCTAAGTGTAGCGGTGCTAAACCCTCACGAGGGAGTAGATCTAGTGGTCTTGGGGCCACAAGCAGTAACTTAGGAGAAGGTGGAAGCTCTAGTGCTCCCCTTTCTTTCATAAGGCAGTCTACATCAAGTGTAGGAGGTGTAACCCCATCGTCCCCTATTTCTAGTGCAAATCCAATTTCCGTCATGGCGCAGCCTATTGCAATTCCTGCAAGAACGACGGATTTGCCAGCTCTAGGTTACCTGCTACCCATTTTTAATGGGCTAGTTGAGGAAGATGCGAAACTCCACATCAGGGAGTTTCAAAAGCTGATGTTTAACTGTCACATCCAAGAAGAAGGACTTTTAATGATGTTCTTCAACATGACTCTCAAAGGAAGAGATGCCATATGGTATCATGGTTTAGAAGCCGAAACCATATTGAATATTGATTCATTTTATAGAGCTTTTCGAAGGGAGTTTGCCCCTGAAAGGGGTGGGCAATATTGGTTGCGTGTACTCAACGTGACCCGCCAAGAACCACACGAGGATATTCATGCTTATGCAAAGAAACTAAAAGATGTTTTCCGTAAGTTGGACACCTCTATTCCTATCCCCGCAGCTGCCCAATTGCAATATTTTTTGCATGGTTTGGACTTTAATATCCAGTTGCAGTTGAGTAGTGTCCCTTTGGGGGATATAGATACTGCCATTACACGAGCACAAAAAGTGGAATCCCGACTACAAGCAGCCTATGCCTCTCGAGGCAATTCGAATATGGGTCTAGCATTGGGAAATAATATGGCGATGGCCAATGGCAGTAGTAGCCAAGGGATAGCGATGGCTAATCCTAATGGGAGAGGGAAAATGATGCAGAATGTGCCTTTATTACCAGCTCCCCCTAGCATGTCAATGCCTACGGGCAGCCAAATGGCTCCAAATGGTGGAGGCCATGCAGTTAATCCTAATACCATGACTGTGGTTCAGCAGTGCCTAATCGAATTGTTAGGCCGATGGAACGACAGGGTAATGATCAAGGCTACGAGTCGAGCACTTCCAATGTTCTTGGCAAGGTTAAGGACATGATGAAGCATTATACCGACATGATTACGGAGCAGTATCGACAAATAGCCGTTGATGACAACTTTCTTAAAAAACAACAAAATTTGATAGGAAGTAGATACCCAGATGAGGGTGCACCTTCGAGGTTTAGCTGCAAATGGTGCGGTGGGCAACATTATCCACGGAATTGCCCAAATGTCAAGTGCGACATCTGTGAAAAATCCGGCCATTTAGCAGCCACCTGCTGGAGTAAGATTAGTGCCCTCCAGTGAGGTAGTCGGCAAACCAAGACCTGTTAATCATCGTGCACAAGGAAATGATTCCCAGCGAGAAGACAGACCTAAACAAATACTCCAATGACCAAAGACTACAGTGGAGGAGCTGCCTAATGGTAGTGGGGTTAGTTTGATTGAGGCTGTGCATGTTAATGACGCTGAAATCTCTAATCTGCGAGCTGTCCTTACAAGAGGTCAAAAGGGTAGAGAGGCTGACAAGGATAGGTATGTCGTCGACGGAAACCCTAAACAGGGCGAAAAAGGAATGCAAGTTCTGGATCCTGCCATGGAAGGGGGACCTTTGAAGCCCGTGGAGAGTAAAGCCGATGTTAAGAAGGATAAGGAACCACCGAGGAAGAAGGTGAAAGTTAAAAAAGAAGCAATAAAGCCGGTTCAACAACCTAAAGAGAAGATGGTTTGGCATGAAAAGCGAACTCTACCGAACTATCATGAATTCGATTTGGCAAACTCTCTTTGCGAAGTCAAGCCAGATGTGAACCTTTTACAGCTTATTAAGCTTTCCCCAGGAGTACACAAGGAATTTAGAAAGATCCTGCATACCGGGTATATCGTGGAACCTTTGGGTATTGCACGAGTTGGTGATGACTAGTTCGAGAATACTGAGAAGCATTGCCCAAGGGTTGCAGCCTATGTCGATGGGATATTAGTAGATTATGCCATTGTCGACACGAGATCATCTGTTAACATTATGAGTTTTGAACTGATGGGAAGGTTGGGTCTTGCGATCCAGAAAGATACCTCCACAATTCTCAGAATGGCGGATGATATTTTGAGACAGCCGGAAGGCTGCATTACTAAGGTCCATGTCACTGTTGCAAATGCAGAATGCCTGTTGGACTTTAGGGTGATTCGTTTTGCAGGGCGTCCAAGTTACCAAGTATTACTTGGAAGACCTTGGATTTTGCAAGTGGACTGCCAAGTGGATATACCCGCCGGTCGGCTGATATTCGGCAGAGGTGCTTAGCGCGTGGTGATTGATGCCTATCCTGAGTCCCCGCAAAGTGAGAGAGCTCCTCTATCTTCCATAGAATTGGAGACATTAGAGGATTTATTTGCCAGTGAGACATCATCGAGTGATGAGTCCAAAGAGGGATCCACCACGGAAGACATCTATCAGATCACTTTGGATGAGCCGATAGAGGCCCAAGATCATATAAGAGATGCAGATGTTATCGAGCTAGACCTTGGCATGCCAAGTGATTCGCGGCCAATTAAATTAGGTTCTATGCTCAGCTGAGCAGAAAGGGAGGACTATATGTCCTTGATTCAAGAATTCCGTGACGTTTTTGCTTGGAGTTATGATGAGTTGAGAGGCATTCCTCCCAGCCTGGCAGTTCATACTATTCCTGTGAAAGAGGGCAGTCATCCTGTACGACAGAAGGTAAGGAGTATGCCTTTTGAACTGAGGGATGGGCTGTTTGAGGAGTTACAGAAGCTTAGAAAAGTGGGTTTGATTTTTCCTGTGCAACACACGGAATGGTGTTCACCAGTTGTTATCAGGAAGAAGAAAAATAATCAAATCCGATTATCTGTGGATTTTAGAGAGCTAAATAAGCAGATGGTTAAGGATTACTACCCGTTGCCATTCATTGACTAGATTTTGGATCAATTAGCGGGTAGGGAGATATATTCGTTTATGGATTGCTTTGCAGGATATAACTAGATGGTAATTGCAGAAGAGGACAAGTTGAAAACAAATTTTATAACTGTCTTTGGTACTTTTGCGTATCATGTGATGGCCTTTGGTTTATGCAATGTGCCTCGTTCGTGGCAACGAACAGCAGATAAGACATTCGGTGACATATCCCATGAAGAGTTGAAGGTGTTTATTGATGACCTAGGGGCCGCCACCGTGAGAGAAAGGCAATTGATTATTTTGCGAAGAAGTTTTGAGCGGTGTAGGCAATTTTGCATCGCTCTAAACCCACGGAAGTGTGTTTTTGGTGTACCTTATGGGCTATTGCTGGGCCATGTGGTCAGTTCGGTAGGTATTGCAACAGATCCCAAGAAGGTCAAAGTCATAGTTGCCATGGGTTCACCACACACTCCGAAAAAAGTTCATAGCTTTCTATCTTCGGTTGGTTATTACCGTAGATTCATAAACGCCTTGGCAGAAAGAACGTTGCCGCTTACAGATCTATTGTCCTTTAGCTATTCGTTTGTATGGGGTGATCCTTGTAAGGTAGCTTTCGAGGATGTGAAACAAGAGCTAGTAAAAGGTCCCATTTTAAAAGCACCTAAAAGAGATGAGGTGTTCTATATATTTTCCGCAGCCACCATGCATAGTATTAGTTGCTGTTTAGCCCAAATTTGGGAAGAAAAGTGGTACCACCTGATTGCGTTTGCTAGCTGAAAGATGGGGGTATCCGAGATCAATTATACCTACATGGAGAAGTTGTGTCTTGCGATGGTCTTTGGGACCAAGAAATTCAGGCATTAGATTCTCTATGAGAAATTTGTGCTTTATACGAAGGCGGAGGGGCTTCAATTATTGATGAATAAGCTACAGCCGCCTGATCGTCTAGCGAAGTGGTTAATCACTTTGCAAGAGTTTGATTATGAAATCAGGAGTAAGCCACCAAGGTTGCAAGGCATCGTGGAATGTCTTGTGGACTTTGGGGAGTCAAAATAATCCGTGGCTGAAGGTAGTGACATGGAGTCATTATTTAAGATAGATACGGCATCTATTCCCTCCGGGTACGCTACAATAACACATTATTTATCGACAAGAGAGGCTGGATCCGAACTTTCTAAAGCTGATAGAAGGAAAATTAAGCAGCAAGCATTAAAGTTTTCCTTGATCGTAGGTACATTATATCAGCAAGGGGTTGATGACATCTATCACCGATGTGTGATGCCTGACGAGGTGCCATTCATTTTGGAAGAGTGCCATGATTCCGCTTGCGGAGGTCATTTTGCTGGGCGGCTTATAGCACAAAAGGCTTTAAGAGCAGGTTACTAGTGGCCTGCCATCTTCCAGGATGCGTTCGCGTATGTTAAGAGATGCGATATTTGTCAACGACATGATAGTCAAGAGAATAGGAAAAGACCACTCACCCCTATTATGGCGATAATTCCATTTGAAAAGTGGGGAATAGACTTTGTGGGTCCTATTACTCCGTTGTCGACTGCGCAAAAGAGGTATATTATTGTAGCAACAGACTACTTCACAAAGTGGTCAGAAGCACGTGCAACAAGGAAAGATGATGCTAAAGAAACTGCTAGTTTCCTTTTAGAGCAAATAATATGCCGTTTTGGTCCCCCGAAAGAAATGGTGTCAGACCGTGGAACCCATTTCCTGAATAAGGTGATCAAAAGCTTGACTGAGGCTTGGCAAATCAAGCACAATAAAACGACTCCTTATAACCCGCAAGCAAATGGGCAGGTTGAAAGTACTAATAAACAGCTTGTGGGTATCCTATTGAAAGTCGTATCTGAAAAGAAACACGACTGGGATAAGAAGCTATATGTGGTAGTATGGGCATATAATACCACGTTCAAGCGAGCCACTGGCCACATTCCATTCAAACTAGTTTATGGGGAGGAGTGCGTTTTACCCTTAGAAATTGAGTTACCGACCATTAGATTCGCAATAAACCATTCTTTGGGTAATGAGGACGCCCTATTAGAACGTTTTACGACCTTAGCACACCTAGATGAAATTAAGTTGCAAATTCTATTACATCAAGAGGTTGCTAAGCGTCGCATGAAACAGTTGCATGACCTGAAAGTGAAGAAGTATACCTTTAAGAAAGGACAACTGGTTTTATATTATGATGCGCGTAGGGAGCTGTTCCTAGGGAAATTGGAACCTAAATGGGATGGCCCCCACAAGATTGTCAGGTTAGGGAAGAATAGGTCTACAGCCCTATTAGCTGATCTAGAGGGAGTAGAGTTTAAAAATAAGGTTAATCTTAATAAGATTAAACCTTACTATTTCTAAGTATGCTAATATAGATAAATGCATTGCAGGTCCATGCTAGGAATGATCTGAGACCTGCGGAAGAGCTTAAAGCTGGTTGATGGATCAGTTAATCCCTTATTTGGAGCACCCATATCTGGAGCAGAGATACCATCAAGGGAAACTCATCTGGTGGAGCAAAGGGTACAAAGTGATTGAGCAAGAAGACGGAACCTTTGTGTGGGAGATCAAAGTCTTCTGCCATCATTGCTTACGACTGTTGACAAGTATCCATGTTGAGTTCAATGAAGGTGGGATGGAACCTCAGTCATCCTCTCAATATGCTAAACTTTGATTATCATAATTATGAATAGAGGAGTTTGTGATGGCCATCTGTGTAAACCCATTGTGAACGTACACATTATATTTTGACGGAGCGTCCAGGGGCCCTAATAAAAAAGGAAGTTGGAGTAGTAATCCGAGACCCCCGACGTAGAGTTGCGATGAAGTTAGCTGATTATCTCGGGGTAGGATTCACTAACAATATGGCAGAGTATAAAGCCTTGATTATAGGACTGCATATTGCCAAGCAAGGTGGTATTCGTCAATTGTTAGTAAAAGGGGATTTCCAGTTGATCCTGAATCAGCTAGATGGGACATACACAGTGCGGAATCCCATTCTTTGTATGTATCATCGAATTGCTATGACCCTACTAGAGGAGTTTGAGAGAGTGTCTTTTCAGCTGATCCCACGTTACTGGAATCAGTTTGCGGATTTATTGGCCAATCTTGCTTATGAGGAAGACCTCTTCTTTAATTGTGGTCCTAGTTTGGATATTATGATCAATGATGAAATAGGACCCAGTCGCTTGTGGGGTATGTTATCAGAACATGCAATATATGGCAGACGATGGTTGATATGGGTGATGCAAAGAGTAGCCGAGACCAATTCACCATTATTATCATGGACCCATAGGTTAATTAGACGATATGTTATGCGTACGCCTCTTGCTATATATGCAGGAGGGATGGGTCATAACCTTATGCATTTAGTTTAGGGCTACGAGCCTGTTTTTCCTCCTTGGAAAGGAGCCTATTATTGTATATCTGGATTCTTCCAGGGAAGGTTGTGTAGGTGCTATTTTGTTTGATCTCGTTAGGCCAAGAGGGCCAGTGTTGCGAGGTTTTGAATGGTTTATTCAGTTAGGCCAAGAGGGCCGATTCAGTTTGGTAGTGAAGTGTTTTATTTCATTAGGCCAAGAGGGCCAGTTGTCTGTTTAGTGTAGGTGCGGTTAATGGTTTCTTGTTTGAGTTCTGTGCTAGACAGGTTTGAAGAAGAGCTTGGAAGAAGCCTTTTGTTGTGTGGAAGCTTCTTGTGGCCCTCTCCAGGTGATATCTTTCCTTTACGAGAACTGTGTTTTGTTGCTATACGTGGTTGTGTACTTGCTAAGGGGTTTTTCGTTTCTTGTTGAGGACCGGCGTCCAAGGCATGAAACCCCGAGGTTTAGGTTAAGTATGTTTGTGGGAGGTTTGAGTAGTCATTGCCTCTTGTAAAGAGACTGTCAAACATCGAAAGACCTGTTTTAGAAGGTAGTTCTAGTGACCCTATTCTGCTAGCATGCTAGGCAGCCGTTCTAGGAGTTCTTGTTAGTCGTGAGGCAGTTAGCGAAGCCTGCAGAAGGAAAATAAAGATGATAAAAGGGGAAAAAAACCCTGAATATCTTAAAAACAATAAATATAACTACCGAGGTGTGTAAAAAGGGGTTCTAACCCCTATCAGAAGAAGAAAATAAAGAAATGGAAATTTATAAGTAGTTGATCATTGCCTTGCGAAGGCTTGGTAGGTTCTTGGGGATGAGTTAGACCCGAGGTCGATGCCTTGTGCTCCTAGGGGTGGCATCTTGTTGAAAAGTAAAAAATGAGGAAGGTTGGAGTGAAAATAAAAGTGAGCCTCAGAAAAGGATTAAGTGTCGCCTTGTGAGGGCTTGGTAGGTTCTTGGGTACCGAGACAGGACCTGAGGCCGATGCCATGTTCTCCTTGGGTCACTACGCTCAGCTCCCTCCTTTTTACATACCCGTGTATGTCAATAAAATAAAACCCTAAAATAAGAAATGTGCTGAAAGAAAATACTTCTTGATCAGGCTATAGGAGTCCTCGCCTAGTAGGAGTTCCTAGTTGTGTTGTCCTTAGTTAGGTAGGTAGTTCAAACCACCACTTAGGGCAACCTCTTTGATAGTTCTTTTTAGTTTGGCCGTGTTGGAGTAGTTGGTTAGTGACTAGCTTCGAACCTTTTATCAGATTATGCTAGGCCTACTCCTTGTGGATGTCATGCCTTGGTTCTGTCAGGGGGTAGGGAGAGTGTTGTGCTGTGTTTAGTATCTATCTATTTTGTATCAGCTTGATGCTTCCTTTGGTTGTTTTGTGCAGATCTACTGTGGGATTCAACGGGCTGAGTCGCCCTATCCCATGGTCGCCAATGAGAGAAAAATTTTGGTGCCGATAAGTGCTTAAAAATAGCTAAAAATTACAAATATCAAGGGAAAAATATTCAACGTCGAAGGCGGCAGCTCGATCTAGGACGATTTTAAGCGCCAAAGTGATTTAAAGGCACCCGAGTGACACTTGTTGATTTTTCATAATTTTTCAGACTGTCGTGCGGGTTGACAAGAGTTACTGGCCAATGTGGGATGCCGAGCCAGATGCCCAAGATTTTTTAGAGCTCGATTCGGAGTCCGGACGGGGAAGGAGCCAATAAATGGTCAAGATTTGAAAGGGTGGCCACAACATGGACCAAAGGGGGGGTGCCCTTTGGGGACATTTTAACCCCCCAACCAAAAGGCACAAAAAAAAATTGTGATGGAGGAGAGGAGGACGACGCCTGCCTGCGCGTGAAAAATGCGCCCTTTATGATGGAGATGGAGATGTGGGGCTGCAAACAACCATGCCAATTGATGATTGCCCTTCATTCCCTCTTGGATGCTGATCATATCACCTCCTCTCGCCCGAGAAATGGTGGCCTGGTTGGAGAATTCTGAATCTAGTTTTTTTCTCTCCTCCCTCTCTCTCTTCTAAGGGCAGATTCATGTGGTGAAGAAGAAGAAGAAGAATGGATGGCGGATGCTTGTCCAATGAAGATCGGATTGCTCCCTGGTGCAAGAGGAATGAAGATTGCTGATTGTGGACTATCATGAGCATTAATGGTGGCTGGAAATCAGTCCCGAGATATGGCAAATAAAAACATGCAACCCTCAAAGAATGGTAATTTCATTTTTACAAAGGAAATTGATGTTTTATCCAATTTGTTTCATGAATATTTGTTCCCATGGGATGATTATGCATCATAATGTTGTTTGCTATGAGTTTGATCAGTTTATGCTCAAAAAATCAGAAAATCATAAGTGTTGTGAATGAAATTAATAGTGTAAAACCCGTAAAACACGCGAAATATGGAAAAATTGGGTGTTTTTGAGACATAAATGGAAAATATAGTAAGACACACCAACTAAATTTGTGTTTTTGCTGCAAATGAACTTAAGGGCCACAGCCCACAACTCATTTTGAATTTTTAGTCATTTAATATTACAAAAAATACAAGAAAAATAGGGAAAATGGGTAAAAATAGGAAAAAAATTGATTTTGAGTGCCGAAAATTAAGGAAAAATAAGATTCATGGTTGTGGATGTATGGGGGGTCTAAAGCATGAGGTTTAGCCTTAGTTCAGCCCTACCTTTATGTTCTAGTGAGTTTTTATGGCTTTTTATACAATAAAAATGTGGAAAATGAATCTTAAACCTATGCACCATGCACAACCTAAGCGGGTGAGGGGGTAGAGTGTGTAAAAGGTGTTTAAATGTTGAATCAAATGATGAAAAGCTTGCTGGTTTTAGGCATACCATTTAGGTTGGTCGATAATTAAAAATTAAGAACTTAGTAGCATGAGGTCTTCTCGGTGCTAGGTTCATGCAACGCTACATACGAGCGATAGTCGAAAATCATTGAAAGAAATGTTTTCCACATGTGCACAATGCTGATTTTCTTAATTGTTTGAGCACATAAACATTCACAATTTGCAGGAAGCATAAAATGATAAAAGGTATCAGACAATACCTCCTGGATGCATGGCAATTGCTTTCTAGAGAAACATGACCAACGTTGAGTGAGACAGATTGTCCAAGCTGTAGGCTAGGCGTTGGGTCTAGGGGAAAGAAAGTGAGGTATAGTACATTCCTGGATATGATCAATTGGTACTTTGAGTGGAAATGTGTGCGATGTTGTGTTATATATGTTTAGCAATGCATCGAGGGGCCAATCCCCAAGGTGTAGGAGAGTCGCAGTGAGGTAGTGGCAGTCAGCCATGGGAGGACCTCCTATGTTTATACTTCGTGCTATTTGACAATGTGTATGGACTCCCTCTGAGGAGTGTTAATTGGGTTAGAGTTGGACTACGAGACGTGATACAAACGTAAGATGTTTAGGAAGATGATGTATGTGTCATCCATGCTCCTGGCCGCGAGGCCGTGGGGTTGTTGAGCGCATGATAGAGGTCCAGCTAGTGCATGAGCGAGTGCCGGCTCGTTTTAGGTCCCATCATTAATGCTTTCTGGGAAGGCACCGAGATGCATGTAGTGTTACCAGTCCTAGCCTTAGGAGACACAACAAGAAAGGGAATTGTAGACACGGGAGCCGGGCTAGTGTGCTAAGCCATGCAATACTATAGACCTTGGGAAACCCACATGTTGAGACCACTCGGTTTAATGTCACATTAGCAAATGGCATGAGGGTGAGGCCATTCAGGATACTTAAAAACTAGCCAGTGAAGATCACAAGTGTCTAGTTCTCTATCGACTTTATAGTCATGAAGGGAGTGGACTACAATGTCCTATTAGGTCGGCCTTGGATGCGCAATGCCAGAGTTATTGAAGATTGGGATAATGGCTTGATACTCTTAGGCAATAGGACGGAAGCTGTGAGGGTAGAGATGGACACTTGGAAAACCTCACCAGTCAACTGGGAGGCCATCTCCTTGATGCTCAAGGGTGACAGTCAGTTCAAGAAGTCTTATGGGCCCTTGACCAAGTACATTCCATGTCCAGAAGATGAGCGGGATTGGATGCATGTCCTTGCTACAATCGATATGCCATTCTCAGACCAAGAGGCGCATGAGCAAGCCATCAAAATGATGGGCACGACCAATGGCACGCCCTCTATACCAGTGTGCATGATGGAAGGAACCCATCTTGGGAGACCTAAGCCCGTCACCTTCCACGTGCCAAGCAACAAAAGAGAACTCCAGGAGGCCATGGAATACTTAACAGACAAGCTGACTGACAACTCAGCAGCAAACCTCACACCACTCCAAGATCTCTTGTTGAGATGACAAGCTCAACACATTTGGACATTAATGATGGACCGCCTGGTTAGATGGATCCACACGTCTACACTTAGCATGTTAGTGGTCATTATGACTCTCACATGGCCATTAACTCATTACTTACTATATTCAGGTTGTTACACCTATTTACAGCTGGGAAAGTTATAGCGCCAGTCAATTAGTGTAGTCGGTTATGCATTGTTTGACTTTGTAGGCCACTTTTCTTTATGTTGTATCTTATCTGTATTTTGTGTACATTGTAAAGAGTGTGAAAGAAGAAGAAGAAACCAGCAAGAAAACGTTTTAGCCTCCATCTCTCTTCTTGTCTCTTGAGTGAGCTTCTCCTTGTGCATTCTATGTGTGTTCGGCGCAGCATCTTGAGCAAGTCCCCCCACCACATGATTTGTGACATGGTATCTGAGCTGCACCACTGATTGAGGCTGGTTTTGAAGGCTAAAGTGAAGGAGAGGAGCCAAGGATTCGAGCAAGCAAGAAACGGGTAAGAAGCTCTTCCATTCTCTACTTCTTCTCTTGGATAGTGCCTGTGGAGGCATCGAAAGTAGGACAGAGCAAAAATCTCAGATTGCATTGAGATTTAGTCAGATCTCAGCTATTTTGGCCATCCGAGGTCATTTCAAGCCCTGTTTTAGACTCGCAAGGTTGTGGACAGCAGTTCGAGGTATTGTGCAATTTCAGTTCTGTCTGCCGTATACAGGTGCACATGTTACACATTTCAGATTTGTAAGTTCAAAGGTATTTACCAGCGAATAAACACAAGGTTTATCTACAAACTGGTTGCAGATTGCATGTATTGTTGAGCAGACAGTGAAAAAGGCTGTCTGGTGTATTGCTGTGCACTACAGGTCGAGGGTTGCAGAAGATTTGCTTGCTATTTGGCATTAGTTTTGTTATAATGGCAGAGAATAGTGGAAACCCCATCATTGAGAAGCTCGACAAGAACATCTACCCTTCATGGAAGTTTCATGTCACGAACTTCCTTATTGGAGAGCCTCTATGAGTTTGTTTCAGGTGAAGAAAAGGAGTCGGAGGTGAGTGATCCTCCAATTGCAAAAGAGACAAAGGCACGGAAGGAATGGAATGAAAAAGACAAAAAGGTCATGTATTGGCTATCTGCAGTAATTGACAATAATATGCTGGGACATATTAGAAATGCAGAGAATTCATATGCAGCTTGGACCATACTTGAAATTATGTTTTCCGTAAATACAAAGGCACAAAAGATTCAACTCAAGCAAGATTTGAATACATTGAAGAAAGGGAAGATGTCTATCAATGAGTATGCACTGAAGGTAAGGAGCATTGCAAATGCCTTGGCAGCGATTGATGCAATGCCCGATGATGATGATTTGGTGTCGTCTACCTTGTGTGGACTTAACAATGAAAAGACTTGGAAGTCTTTTGTAACTTCCGTATATGTCAGAAAGCCATTCCCAGATTTCGATGAGTTGGTCTCTCTTATGATCACTGAAGAGATCAACATGCAGAGTGAGAGATCTAAAAAAAGTGGTGAACAGGTCCAAGCTTTCTACTCTAGTTCAGGAAGGGGACATGGCAAGTCCTCTTCAAGAGGCCGTGGTACAGGACGTGGTAGTGACAACCAGCAAAACAGATTGAATCAGTAATTTGGCGATATGCAGGTTTCAGGGGGTCATGGTAACTTTAGAGGCAGGGGGAGCTTTAGAGGAAGAGGTGGATGGCAGAACAGAGGTTCTAACAACTCTGGTATTGTGTGTCACTACTGTGGCAAAACAGGTCATATTACATCCCAATGTTATGCTAAGAAAGATGATATTCGCAGTGGTAAGTTGCAGCAAGGAAACTATGCATCGTCTTCACGACAGAATGAAGACAAAAATGAATGTCTGTTTATTATGTAGCATATGTTGAATGCTGTTACAAGAAAGGAAACACATGATGATGTTTGGTATGTTGATTTAGGTGCATCCAATCATATGACCAGCCATGTAGAATGGTTTGGAGAGATACATGATTTGCAAAATACAGGTTATCTGCAGATGGGTGATGATTCATGCCACCCAATTTCACACATTGGAAAAGTTTCCTTGTCCTTGCATGACGGTAAGACAAAGATTCTTTCAGATGTATTACATGTGCCATCTATTACAAAGAACCTGGTATCAATCGGTCAGATGGTAGAGCAAGGGCTGTAAGTCAGATCTAATGCAAAGGGCTACTTTGTAGAAGACTTCAATGACAAGTGCAGGTTGGTTGCAAAGGGAAGTAGAGTTGGATGTATGTTTACTCTGGATACTGGAATTCCTACTATGAATGCTGCTATGTATGCTAAAGGAAAAGGTGTTGTTGCAGATATTGAAATTTAGCACAAATGCATTGGACATGCAAATGTACAAAGGCTGAAATTAATGTAGTCCAAAGGGTTGGTTACAGGTTTGCCTACATTTAGAATTGCAAAATTTCATAAGGTATGCGAAGCATGTCAGTTTGGTAAGCAAGCAAGACAACCCTTTTCACATGACAGAGATGTAAGCACAAATATCCTTGATGTTGTATATGCTGCTCATGTTGTCACAATGAATGACAACTGGACCATCTCCCTGTATGTCCAAATCACCTAATAACTTTTGCAGCCATACCACCTGACATGCTGCCATAGCATCACCTCTATACTCAGTCTCTGTACTCGATAGAGCAACTGTAGGTTACTTTTTGCTGCTCCATGTAACTACTGCACTATTAAGAGAAAACATGAATCCACTAGTAGATCTTCTGTTTGACATGCTTCCAGCCCAATCTACATCTGTGTATCCAAAGTCCTACATGTCCTTACCTGCCTCATAAAAAAGTCCATAATGTAAAGTGGACTTCACATGCCTAAATATACATCTAACTGCATCCAAATGAGGCTTTCTAGGCATCTACATAAACTGACTGACAAGGCCAACATCATAGCTTAATTCTGGCCTTGTGATAGTCATGTAAATCAAACTCCATACTATCCTCTTGAACATAGTAGGGTCTTCTATCTCATCCCCAACGTCGGCACTTAACTTCACATTTGCTCCAATGGTATTGAAAGAGGCTTACATGTTGTCATACCATACTTGGATAACATATCCAAGCCATACTGCCTTTGGGATAGCCATATACCATCATCACATCTGATCACCTCAATACCAAGAAAGTATCTCAGTTCACCCAAATCTTTCATCTCAAACTTCTTCTTTAAGAAGTCCTTAACTTCAACAATCCCATTGTCACTGTCATTTGTAATAATCAAGTCATCCACATAGATGACTATGATGACCAAACCTGCATCTCCCTTTCTCACATAAAGTGAGTGATCAACATCAGAAATATAAAATCCAATATTGACAAGATACTCTCCAATCTTGTCAAACCATGCTTAGGTGCTTGCTTCAGCCCATACAACACCTTCTTTAACATGCACACACATATGGGATGCTCTAAATCCTCATAACCTGCTGGCGGCTCCATATACACTTATTCTTACATTTCACCATGTAAGAAGGCATTCTTAACATCCATTTTCTGCAAAGTCCAACCTTTGGCTGCTGCCAAGGCAATCACACACCAAATAGTTGCAATCCTAGCAAATGGACTAAATGTCTCTTCATAATCTATGCCATATGTTTGAGCATAGCCTTTTGAAACCAACCTAGCCTTATACCTGCTAACTGAACCATCTGCATTATGCTTGCCTTTGTAAACCCACTTATAGCCAATAGCTTTCTTACCCTTAGGTAAGGGCACCAAATCCCAAGTCTTATTGGCTTCTAATGCAGCATCTCCTCATCCATTGTTGCATCCCAATGAGCATGACCAATAGCATTCTCAAAGCAAGTGGGTTCAACATCCTCAACTAGTTTTACCATATAAGCATAATGGTGAGCCACGTAATCCTCAAAGCCAAATCTTTTAATAGGGTATTTGACCTTGCTAGACATGCATACCATTGGATCACTCAATGGAGCCTTTACATTACTATGAGTTCTCTGTACACTCGATGTCTTGGCTGAAGGAATACCAAGATCATCATCCAAACTCTCTGAACTACTAGAATCTCCATCAAATCCCAAATGACTAATAGATGCATCATTACCATCTCTTTCCTTTGTCTTTGCCTGCAATACTTGTAGATACACCTGAAGATGTGAGACTACCCCTTAGTCTCCCAGATCAAGGGCTCATTGTAGATATAGTACGAGATGATGTTTCTGATCCACTAAGACTCTGTGATTCTTGTTTTTCTTTCTGCACATAGCTTCCCTAATCATTATCATCATCTAATACATCACCAATAGGTGCATACAAGCTGCCTACCTCATCAAAGATAACATTCTTGCTCACTCTAGACTCACTTGTGATAGGGTTATAACAGCAATACTCTTTTTTCTCTAAAGAGTATCCAATAAAAATTTATTTTTTTGCCTTTAGATCAAGCTTCTTCCGTAGCTCATCTAGCACATAAACATATGGAACACATCCAAATACCTTCAAGTGCGATACATCGGGCTTCTTGCCAATAAATCATTCTTCAAGAGTCATCCCATGAATTGCAACTGTGGGGGTTCTGTTCATAATATAGATAGCAGTATGGACAGCTTCAAATAAAAATATTTAGGCATATTCTTTTTAGTCATTAATGCCCGTGCAACTTCTGCAATATGTCTATTTTTTCTTTCTGCAACCCCACTTTGCCATGGGGTATACTTGCAAGTAAATTGCCTCTTTATCCCATGAGTCCTTAAGAAGCCATTAAAATAATTAGAGAGGTACTCTCTCCCTCCATCTAATCTCAAGCACTTCACTTTTAAGCATGTTTCTATTTCAATAGTTGCCTTTAAAGATTTGAAGTGCTCAAACACATCACTTTTTTAAAAAATGAAGTATACCCATAACTTTCTTGAACAGTCATCAATAAATGTGACAAAGTATTTCCTGCCACCAAGAGATACATTCTATGTAGGCCCCCAAACATTTGTATGCACTACATCAAGCATTTTTCTACTCACTTCTCTGTCATGCGAGAAGGGTTGTCTTGTCTGCTTACCAAACTGGCATGCTTCATAGACTTTATGCAATTCTTCAACTCTAAAAGAAGGAAACCCTATAACCAATCCTTTGGACTGCATTAATTTTAGCCTTTGCACATTTGCATGTCCAATACGTTTATGCCATATTTTAATATCTGCAACTAATCCTTTTCATTTAGCATACATAGCAGCATCCATTGTAGGAATTCCAGCATCTAAAGTGAACATGTGGCCAACTCTACTTACCTTTGTGACCAACCTGCACTTATCATTAAAGTCTTCTACAAAACAACCTTTTGCATTAAATCAGACCTACAACCCCTGCTCTACCATTTGGCCAATAGACACTAGATTCTTTGTGATTGATGGCACATGTAATATATCTATCAGACTCTTTGTTTGGCCATCAGGCCAAGGAAACCTTTCCAATGTGTAAAATTGGGTAGCATGAATCATCACCCATTTGCACATAACCTAGATTTTGTAAGTCTTGCATCTCTCCAAACCATTCAATATGACTAGTCATATGATTAGATGCACTTGAATCGACATACCATACATAATCATGTGTCCCATTCTCTCTAACTACAATCATCATATGCTGCATAATAAACAGACGCTCATTTTTGTCTTCATTTTGTCATGAAGACGATGCATAGTTTCCTTGCTGCAATTTACCACTACGAATGTCATCCTTCTTAGCATCGCAATGGGCTGCAATGTGACTTGTTTTGCCACAATAATGAAAAATAATAGAAGAATTTCCAAAACCTCTATCATGACATCCACCTCTTCCTCTAGAGCTCCCCCTACCTCTAAAATTTCCTCGGCCTCCTGAAACTTGCACTTCACTAAATTGTTGATTGAACCTATTTTGCTGGTTATCGCCAGCACGTCCCACACCACGGTCTCTCGAAGAGGATCTACCACATCCCCTTCCTAAGCTCGAGTAAAATACTTGAACCTATTCACCATTTTTTTCATAAGAGTCACCCTACATATTGATCTCTTTGGTAATCATGAGAGAGATCAGCTCATCAAAGTTTGGAAATGGCTTCCGTATGTATACTGAGGTAAGAAATGATTTCCATGCCTTCTCATTATTAAGGCCACTCAAAGTGGATGAAACCAAATCATCATCATCAAGCATTGCATCAATCACTACTAAAGCATCTGCAATGCTTCTCACCTTCAACACATACTCATTGGCAAACATTTTTTCTTTCTTCAAGGCATTCAACTCTTGTTTGAGTTGAATCTTTTGTGCCTTTGTATTTACTGAAAAAACATATTCTCAAAAATTGTCCAAGCTGCATGTGAAGTTTCTGCATTCCTAATATGTCCCAACATCGTATTATCAATGACTGCAAATAACCAGTACATCACCTTTTTGTCTTTTGCATTCCATTCTTTCCATGCTTTTAATTCATCTGATCGGAGGGATACCCAGCTCTGGCTCCTTTTCTTCATCTGAAACAAACTAATAAAGGCCCTTTCCAATGAGGAATCTCATCACACGGAACTTCCATGAAGGGTAGTTGTTCTTATCGAGCTTCTCAATAATGGGATTTCCACTATTCTCTACCATTATCACAAACAAGGATACAACACAATAAGCTAGTCTTGTGTAATCTTTCACAACACATGCACAACAATACCCAAAGCAACCTTTTTCACTGATTGCTCAATAGTACATGTAATCTACAACTTGTTTGTGGATAAATCTTATGTTTGCTTCCTGTAAACACCTAAAAAAAGTACAGATTCAAAATCTGTAACCTGTGCACCCACTTTTGATCAATGCAACCGAAATCACAGTGTATTGTGAAACTGCTGTTTGCAACCTTGCGGCTCTAAAATGGGGCTTGAAATGGCCTCAGATGCCCAAATTAACTATGGGCTAGTCTTAAATGGCTCATCTACAGTGCTCTGCTCGCACACCAAATCTCACAGCAATCTGAGATTTTCACTCTATCTTGCTTCCGGTGCCTCCACAAGCACTATCCAATAGAGAGAGTGGAAGAATGAGAGAGATTTCTTACCTGTTGCTTTCTTGCTTGAACCTTGCTTCTTATCCTTTACTTTAGCCTTCAAAATCAGCCTCTCTCAGTGGTGTGGCTCTGATACCATGTCAAGAATCATGTGGTGGGGGACTTGCTTGAGCTATTATGCCAAACACACACTGTATACACAAGAGGAAGCTCACTCAAAAACACAGGAAGAGACATGGAGGCCAAAATGTTTTCTTGCTGATTTCTTCTTCTTATTCCACACACTATACAATGTACACAAAGTATAGATAAGATACAACATAAAGGAAAGTGGCCTTCTAAGTCAAACAGTGCATAACCAACTACACTAATCGACTAACGTTATATCTTTTCCAGCTGTAGGTAAGTGTAACAAACTAAATATAATAAGTGATAAGTCAGTGACCATGTGAGTATCATAATGACTACCAACGTGCTAAGTGTAGACGTGAGAACTCATCTACCTAAGCAGTCCATCATCAATGTATGCACGTGCTATATCTCAATAGAATTGAAAAAGGCTCTAACCACTGTACCAATTCCAAGAGCCCCAAACTAGACAATCACCTTCCATGTCCATATCCATGCTTCGGAATTTGTTGTGGGAGTCACGTTGTGCCAACCTGGTGGACACAACCTAGACTATCTAGTGAGCTTTGCTAGCAAACAACTCACAAATACATAAATGAATTACTCAATAACGGAAAGAGAAGGCTTAGCATGGTATTTGATGTAAAGAAATTTTGACATTATCTTTTGGCCACGCCTTTTACCTTCTTTGTTAACCCCATTAGACATTGCTTTATCTTGTTAATAAACCTTGTGCTACAGGATGCATTGCTCGATGGTTACTTCTGCTTCTAGAATTTGACTTCTTCGTGTGGTGGTAGGCAAGGGGAAGCAACATTACATGGCTGACCATATGCCTCGCATACCCACAAGAGAGGCCGTTGGACAGGACATCCCAGAGAATTGCCAAATGCGCATCTATTTCACCTGTCTAGTGTGAGAGATTTATTTAAAGCTGACTTGACACCATATTGGGCAGACAAATAGTCCAAGTGCTCAAGCATGGACTCCTTGATCAACCTATCAGGAAGACCTGACTTAGGTGACTTATCCTTAAAATCTAACCCTATCAGTTGATAGCATGCCAACTTTATACACTAGGGCAAGAGGGGTTGCTATATAGATGGGTATGTGAGCATGAAATGCATGACTGGTAGAGGCACACGACAGGATTGAAGGAGGATACTTCATCAGAGACACAACAGCCTGCAAGGTGCTGTAGTCTCAACTGTGGTGTCCTACTCTTTTTTGCAATGCATCACAATTCGTAAGACACTGTGACGAGTGCCAATACACCAAAGTCCCGATTCGCAAGGATCAAATGGAGCTAACCCCTATCATTGCAAGATAGCCCTTTGAAAAATGGAAAATTGACTTCATTGGGTCAATTAGTCCTGCAGCACAGTATTCACAAGCCAAATATATCATCATTGCCACAAATTATCTCACAAAGTGGGCTAAAGCATGAGCAACTCGAAAGAATGACGCTAGGACCACTACCAAGTTCTTATGGGAGTAGGTGATCTCACGATTTGGCTGCCCCATCAAACTAGTTAGTGACCAAGGCATGCACCTCATTAATGAAGTGATCGCTCAGCTCCTATCTACCTTTCTAATCGTCCATTATCCTTAGGTGAATGGCCAGGCTAAGCCTACTAATAAAATCTTAGTGAACGTCATGACCAAAGTAGTATCTGCTTTGCGCAGTAACTAGGATAACAAATTGATGGCAGCCTTATGGGCCTACTGCATAGCTTATAAAGTGGCTATAGGACAGGTTCCCTTTAAGTTGACCTATGGGATGATTCAAGAAATTCTACTCGTACAACTCTTTGTTCCTAGCCTAAGAATTTCTCTTCAAGAGAGATGGGATGGAAAGGAAGCATGGACAGAGTGCCTAACTGAGCTAGAATGCCTATTGGAAACTCAACTTCTAGCCACCCACGCATTGATATGTGAGAAGGAAAGACACAAAAGCTATCTTGAAAAGCATGTCAAGTAGCAATATTTTAAACATGGAGACTTAGTACTCTTGTACTCAGTAAAGGGTCATAAAAAAAAGATCAAGTCTGAGAGCTAGGGCCTTTCAGAGTCTGCGCCATGAGAAAAACCAGTAATATGGAACTCAAAGCCCTAGGAGGAGAGGGTATAGGCTATGCTAGAGTCCTCTATCAACGTACGAGTGGCCAAAATTATGGAGATTGAAGATGAGGATGAGGAAACAATAGAGCCAGCTTACTTAAGCATGATGATCACTACCAGGCACATGACTACCTTCAATGCACTAATCGATGAGGGAGCTGACTTTAATGTCCTAACTCGAGCATTGGACCCAAATTGTCAATCTGCAGTTACATCCCACTAATGCCAAACTTAACCCATTTGGGGGCCTGTCATATGCATTCTTAGAAAAGCGCAAAGTAGTAGTTTCTATCGAGTTTGAGAGTATACCAATGACCTTTTATGTGTTGTCAAACACTAAAGATGCACGTACGGAATCGCTGCTAGGATGCACATTTAAAAAGAAAACTCATTGCAATGTTGACTATGAGTCCCAGCGTGTTCACCTTGCCATAGGCAATGTGCATATAGTCATCACTTTTAGCAAGGGCTACATGACTCCTTCAAAGTCTGCAAAGCCACCGGTGGAGAAACCCATCGTCAAGTCTAAGGAGGGGGGTCATGACCCGATCACAACCCGCCAATCCTCAAGACGAGTGAATTACTAGAGCCAAAGCTGAGATCTACAAACCAAAGCGTCGATGGATACCTAAACATCAAAGCCCAACCCCTAGGGGTAGAATCCAGCAACCCTACAAGGTTAAAATCCCTTACACGAAACTTAGAAAGCCGAGATGAAACTATCGACATCAACAAACTATCAAACTGCGATGGGTTTCCAAGACCTTATTGTAGGCTCAACACTATTATGAAGGTAATACATGGGTATGGGTACCTAAAGCCAAGATGGCCAAGGTCACTACTCAAACATCACCCTCAAGCTTGACCACCCAAAGCATCAAGATGAATCAAGCACACACAAGAGACTCACGTTGCGAAACCGATAGAACATCAAAAGCCTAGGCTAGCAAAGCCTAAACCAAGCTACTAACCAAAATTGTAGACATCTACTCACAAGCTGCCACAACCTCAAGAGCAGCCCAAGCTACAACAATCACCTAATGCACTATCTAGTTAACCATCAATCAGCCTTAGACACTCTTATGAGCAGAGATCAATTCTAACCTTGGTTATAGACTTAGTAGAGAATACGGGGGATGACTTGGTTGCTTGCCTTTGACTCTTGGATGCTACCTTTATGGCACTTTCTTAAAGCTATGATAGGCTGGATTTAGGTCTCTTGGATGAGCCTATAGAGAAGTGCGTGCACTCTCTTGTTCTTGGGAAGAATCTAAATTTGTACTCGTTAAGTCTTTCGAAGTAGTTGAGGAGATCATTGCCACCGAGATCTCTAAAGAACATGCATGAAATAGACACCTCATTACATCCTATCACAAGAGCACTGTCCTTGCCACAGATTGAGAAATTGAGGAGTTAAAATAGCTCATTGACACGGACTCCTCTTTCTTGAGAAAATGGTATGCTCTCTGACTTCAATGGGAGCTAGAGGGCTACCAAATCATGACTAACAATGAGCAATGAAATGCCATCAAAACTTTGAAGTATGACCCCACTTATGTAGCTCCAGTCTCCTATAGGGTGTTAACCACCATTCGTAACCAACCCCTAAAAGAGAATCTCCTAATTCACCCGCATTTAGATCAAATTCTAACTAAGGAGGAGTTACACATTGCCAGTCGAGTTAACTCTAGTGACTTCCTCACGGATTTTCTCACCTATATCACTCAAGTAGGCATCTGTTCTTTTGACATGGACCACTATGCTGATCTAGAATACAATCCAAACTTTTATGCTTGGCTCATGCGGAAGTAAAGCACCAAGAATACACACATAATGCCCTTGACCTCTAAACCTCTAATCTTGGGAAGGATTATTCTCATTCCCAAAGGGGGAGGGGGTAATAAGGTGAAGGTAAAACCAATAAGTGAAATCAAGCGTGTAAGGCGAATGAAACACACAAGGAAAAATTAAAGTCTCAATCAACGTCCAAAATAGATAAAGATTAACTCATGTCATGAAATTTTGGAAAGGAATGGAACTACTCAAAGGAAAATTCTCTTTTTGCACTTAAGCATGTTCTTCTTTCCATAAAGAAATGATAAATTCCTACTTACAATTTGCCAAGAAAATGTCCTAAGAATGCTAATGGTGAACCTTGGTTTCATGATAGGAGCTGAACATGGCGACACAACAAGATCATGCCCAACGTCTTCCGTTCCACGGACAAGGAAAGAGCGAAATATGGCATTTTCCTCAAAAATCGCACCTACAACCAGCTCAAGTTCCAAAGTATCCACAACATGGAAAAGGTGGTGGCTCAGGAGGAGGTTGCAAAAAGGGTCATGGAGTAATGCAACCTGGCCAAGTACCTTGAGAAATTTAGACAGGAGCCCGAACACACCAAATGTGTGGAACTATTGAGGATCCACAACCCTCATAGGGAATGTGGGACCATGATTGTGGGGAGGAGAGAAGGAGCTAAGCAAGTTCGAATTCAGCTCAGTAAGGCTTTGGTGGAGAAGGCACTGGGTCTAGAATCCAAGATGGAAAGGAGACAGAAGCGGGATTTTTATGCCATGCTAAACATGAAGAAGGAACAAGTTTTGACAAATGATGGCATAAGCATTCAAGACATCCCCGACCCAAAATCAAGATGCAGGAGAAAATCATTCATTACCTCTTCTCTAGCCAATGATACAACTCCCTCATGCACAGAATCAATGTGCCCATGTTGGAGATTGGTAGGTCATGATTTGGATGAAATAGACTAGAACGGCTATGTGCGGAGAACCATCAACCAATCTGCTAAGGCACTAGCCTTAGGAAGCAAGCTGGCTAGTGGAGAATCCTCGGCTTCAAAAAAAGCAAAGAGAAAGAAACTATCCTCCAAAGCCTCATTCATCAGCTATGGGGGAATCTTGATTGCTCTCATCCAAGAAGCTGTGAAGGAGGCGCAAGATGGAGAGGAAGGAGATTATGAAACATGTGGAGGTCACCTCCCCGTGGATAATGAGAAAAGTCAAGTGAAATTACCAAAAGCCCACTCCATCAAAAGAAAACCAAAAAATCCCAAGAAAAAGATGACACGGGAGAAGCAGGAAGAGAGAATGACAAAAGAGGAGAAGGAAGAGCTAATAAAAGCACAAAGAAAGTCCAAGAAAGTCGAAGAAGAGAGAAGAAACAAAGAGAAGGCCAAATTGTAGAGAATAATAGAAGAATCAAAAAGGGTAGAGGAGGAAAGGAGAAGGAAGGCGGAAGAAGAAGACAAAGAATTGAGAAGGAAGGAAGAAGAGGACTTGGCACAAGCTGTGCACATTTCCATTGACCAACAATGTAGGCATGAGGAGTTGGCCGCGATGAGCCCACCTAGGCAAGATAGCCGAGGACCAATAGCCAAGTACCAGAAGACTTTCCCCTGCCCATTCCAGATGGAAAAGGCAAGGCCTCACTCTGCCCTATCCCACCCACCATCTTACCGACCACCCCAACCATTCCAGCAACACCAAGCACCCTAACCATGGTTGGTGCCAGCAACCTCATGGTGTGGGTGTAGTTCTTAGTCGACAAAGCCCATACCCCAACCCCCGAATCTAGTGCTAGGACCCTAATGACAAGAATGAAGACCAGTAAACTACTAATGTCGAATCCCAATACGGACACAAGTGACAAAGAGTTAAGGTTACCTCCACTATGGGGCCATAGCCCACTAATCAGGACGAGCATGTCAAGGACTTTTACGCTCAATAGGAAAGAGCAAAGGAAGAGAAGAGACCCACAATGACAAAGATAAAAGCTAAAAAAGAAATGGTGGCTCTCTTCCAACTAGAAAAGACAGGGCAAGTGGCCATGCGACAAAAGGAAATCAAGGAACTAAAAGCATATCTCAAGGCCAAGGAATATGGGGAGGAACATTCGTGAAAAAGACTAGAATAAAAGAACCAAGAGCTGGTTGGAATGCAAAGGGAGGTCCTACAACAAGTGGAGCTCAAAACGTAGATGATAAGACTCTAGAAGGACATGGAAGAGCTCATCGCACTAGAAGCAAAGAGAGCACAAGAACAAGAGGAACATCAAAGAGAGATAGAGGAACAAAGGAGATTGGAAAGAGAGATCGGGCGCCTAACAAAGGAAAAGAAAGAAATGGCATAAAAATGGAACAAGCAGGAGCTGAAAATAGTGGCCATATCACAAAGGCAAAATGAAGGCTTGGAAGAAATGAAAAAGAAGGCAAAGGAATGGGAGGCCAAGAGTGAGAAGAAAGTGAAAGACTTGGCGAGCTATTTGGTCCTTGTGGAAGGAAGCAAAATACTAGCAAAAAGCAAGGTAGATGCCGCTCAAGCAAGTCTAGAGGCCCAACAACATGCCTTCCTCAACAAAATCTTGGAAATCACACTCTCTAAAGAGGAGGCAATTGATGTGCTTAAAAGAAAGCTGAAAATAGCTCACAAGGTGATAAAAAAAGGGCAGTGTTCCCAAATTCAGGGCGTAAGACTCAACCTGACTTGGCAAGATCAATGAGAAAATGTGCTATGAGCAGGCTTAATGCCGTAGGAGGTTAACACATTAGGACTCCAAGAGGAATAGCCACAGGAAAGCAGAAGCAAGATCAAGCCATAACGGGGCATAACGAGATGAGGAGTGGATTCCTCCACCTCCCTCACCACATCCAGAACCCCCTCAAGAGCAAGATACCATAGTAGAAAGGAAAGCCGAGGCTAAAATGAAAAGAGCTAAAATGCTTGAACAAGCATGAAAAAGGGAAAAAGTGCAACCGCATGTCAGCCTTGGAGCCTCCTATCCCACCAAAGAAGGACCACTTGCTCATGAACTGGAACATGGAGCTATCAATGTGGGAGCAGTGGGAAAACAACCACTAACCCTTTTATTTCACTTTCCAATACCTAGCAGCCCTGAGCAAAGTGCTATCCATCGAAGCGGTAAAGGAAGTGATCGCCATGGGAAGAAGGCTTGGTGACTGATGGCTTGCCAAAAGAGAGAAGAATCCAATCGCATGGGGGATGGAATCTCTAGACTACTGGTAAAATAAGGTTGAGGAGATACCCCACATGATGAAAAGCTATGAATCCCAACCTAAATGGAAGAGAAGAGTCGAATGGTAATGTAGATGCATGGATGTCATTTTGTGGCTCCCTACCCTTCGAGCAAAATGATCTAACCTACCTATTGTATCCTTGGTGGGTAGGAGAAGATTTTGATCCTGACATCCATGGCCGATACAACTTTCCTAAGATCTACAACATCAATGCCACAAAGCCTAAACAAGCACTCACTTTCTCATCAGAACAAGATCTATGGGACTCCATGGCCCACTTCTTAATGGAATTCTATTCCTGCCTAGACCTTGCCTTTGTAATAACATGTAACTATATTAGATTATTGAGGACACTCCTCATGCAACCCCCTGCGTCCGCATAGTACCATCTTTCACCACTCTTTTTTGACATAAATGTGGGAATAGATAGATGTGCCATGACTCAACTGATGCTGCGTACTTCTGTACTTCCATCATTTGGCATGGCCCTCCTTGAGGACATGAATGATAGCCATTTTACCAACTATAGCCATCCATTTTTGTCCACCACTCCTCTCCATGTTAGAATCGGCCAAAAAGGACATATGATGCTAAGTAGGAACTTCCTTAGTAAATCATTGAAGCCCCCTACCTCCCCATCTCACACCCAAGAGCCCGAGGAATAGACTCTATCTTGTACTACCCCTTGAAGGTCATAATCCAAAAAAAAAAGAGAAGCACCTCACGAGAAAAGCAGTTAGACCACCTCACTTCACATAGGCCACAAGCATTGCATCTAGGGGTTCTCAAGTTAGGTGTGTCCAGTGGCTTCAGTTGGCTGGATTGGTCCTTAACCCGCTAGCCCTTTTGATTCCCCACTCACCCCCTTAGGGCACATCAAGGGCAGGACATATCTAGGGAGGTCACACTCGACTACGGTTAGACCTGTCTCCCTAAGCCACACCCAGTGCACCTTCCCTATGCACGAACTGGGTCTTCAAGTGTGGGACACCACCCAAGCTTGACTCAACTCCCAGTTTCAATAGCACAAGCACAATACACCAAAAGGTAGGATAGTCACAACCCCAGGTAGTGCATCTTCTTTCCTTTTTAGGGAAATAAAAATGTTGCAACCCACCAACTTCAAAGGCCCCATCATCCAAGCAATGCACTCCTGGCCTCCACCACCTTACCCGGTTGTTCAGTTTCTTTCCAAAACCAATCCCCCAACCTCCACATCATCAATTCACACAACTATCTCTTTAAATCACCAAACCTTCACCAACTCAAAGCTGCCAATGTCATGGAACTTGCAACTGTCTAAGGGGGAGTAATGTTACACAATCTATCACCATGCATCCCACATGATGCAGGGAACAATCAAGGAAGTCCCATGTCAAAAAGTGAATAAAGAAGCTCATTCTACTTAGGAAAAAACAGTAAAGGAGATAGCAACCTCAAAAAAGAGGTGTGGGAATTCCAACTACTTTGGCGAGGTCCTCTCAAGGATGAGGGAGAACCTTTGAAGACTCTCACAAAAAAGCACGAGGCACAATGTAATTAGTTTTATTAGCATATTAAGCCAACATCGGTGAACGGATAAGGCACCTTGAAGGGAATAGGGAAAAGCCATGTTAATATTGCAGTGTCGAAACCACAGAAAGCAAGAGGACGAATCCATCTAACACCATCATCAATTTCAAGGGATAGATCCACTCAAGGTCAACATTAGGGAGACCCACCCCAACTACATCTTCAATTTCAAGGGCTAGTCCACCATCCAACACCAGCCCCCACAAGGGCTTGTATACAAACTCAAAAAAGTCATCTGGCTACATGCATCCCACCTCCCAACTACTACCCATCAGTGCCATGGGACTGGCACTAGGCTAGGAGGGGAGTAATGTTAACCCTTGTTCAAGACAGAAGAAAAAGAAGCCAAGAATTTGGATGCAACGGAAGAGGCAGGATGGAGAATGGCTAAAAGCACAAGGGTGGCCTCAAAAATCAAGTCAAAGGCAAAATTGTATTTTTAAATGCTAGGAGCCCCTAAAAATCTTGTAAAAGAGCACTAGCTCCCTCCTATGAAAATTATAAATGGTAGATAGGCATAGGTAAAGAGAGAAAGCAAATAGAAGAAAATGGAAAAAATGACCTTGCCACAATGGCCAGCCATGTAAAAAATGGAATGACCACCCAAAGGGAATTTAGGGTTTTATATATAAAGTTGAAAAGTCAATGAAGAGCTCATTCTTTGGTGTATGGAAAAAGCGGGCTCTTCTTCTTCTCTTCTCCTTGTTTGCTTGTGAGTTCTTGAAAGAGGGAGTATGAGGGAGTGAGTGTGTGAGGGTGGAGCCCCAAGAGGAACACCAAGGAAAAGGGAATTCTCTTGCAAGAAAATCTATCTTGTAACACCAACAAGCTTTTTTATTAGGTTTTATATGATCACAATGAAGAAAAGAACACCAGGCACAACAAATCTTCATGCAACATCATGTAGATCTCCCACGGATTTGATAGAATCAACCATATTCTTCAATATCTTCACAAAATCCATCAATAGAACAAAGAAAGCAAAGGAATACACCATCTTTGAATGGAAATACATCACATAGTATTCATCTTCAATATCTTCATAGTCTTCTCTCTCAATCTCTCACATACAATCACTCTGTTCACTAGAATTGGCTATCTCTGACTCTCTCTCTCTCTCTCTCCATCAATAATACATCATATCCTCACTAAAATCTCTCAAAATCACTCTTAATAATCCTTCTTAGGTCGTGGATACCCCTCCCAAGAGGTATGTTTAATATGAAGGGTCACTAGAGCCACTACAGTGTCTTTTCATAGCTCACTACTGTCACTTCACTCCAGTCTTCACTTGAGTCTTCAGCAGCTACTTCTTTCACTTCTTTCAGCTCTTTTGCAATTGTATTCACCTCTTTCCAAGGCTAGAAAACTTTCCCAAGCTACACTCTCATTCATCAGAACACATACAAAAGCATACAGAACAGTCTACAGAACAGTACCAGAACAGCTACAGTACAGAACAGAATAGAGACAGAAGCTCTACAGAAGACCTACAGAAGGTTACAGAAGGTCATCAAAACCACATAACTCATACTCAAACCATTCCAAAATCTCAAAAACCATTCAATAAGCTTCCACAAGATCTCAATCTTCATCAATCATCAATCTATCCCTCCTTACAGAAGACAATCAGAACAAAACAAAAGGTATACAGAACCAATCAAAACCTATCAGAACATCGCAAAACCTCATATCTCTACTGATAAACATCATGAACTTCCAAAACACAATCAATATCATCCAAAACACTCTCAAACCACTTCCAAACCAATCAATCATCTCATAAAATCAACCATTCAGCTCTCAAAAACAATAAAAATCAGCCAAAAAACAAGTCATTTCAACACTCAACATATCCCCACACTTAATAAGGAAGCGTCCTTGCGACCCAAGAAAAAGGGAATACAAGTTCATTCAAAAGCTCAACTTTGATCTTCAATAAATCTTCAAAAACAATCCATCCAATCACAACCTCAACTTATAACCTATATCTAATATAAAAATACAATGAAAGGAAAACCCTTTATACATTAACACTTCTTATCAAACTAGAAATCACAACAAACTTGTAAAGGATATAAGAGGTTTCTGCTTCTTCTTCTTCTTCAACTCTCCAACCATGACCCCATCACCACAATTCTCCAAAATGTAGCTCACACGAAATCCAATCCAATAGGCAATCACCACGTTCTTTTTACATAAATTAACCCACAATACAAACACAACACACAACACAACCATCTGAATGACTCCTCCAAAAAGAGAGATTTTCATTAAAAAGCATCCACCATACATTGGAAAAGGTATCAATGAAGATGATCCCTCTTGAAAGATTGATGATTTCGGAAACGATCCATAGACAAGGATTCATCTACAAATGTTTTGGGAGGATTTTGAAAAAACTGAAGACAGCACATCCTTTCCAAGAGGACAATGTATCTGCTAGGCAAACAAAGGGCATGAAAATACAATATATCCAGCTGCTGGGAATCAATGCTCACATTGACATTCATGCACAACTTTGGAATAGGCTTGGAATCATTATGAGAGTGCCTATGCATATACGCCAAATACCAAGCAAAGTGAGCAGTTAATCTCACTGAAGGATTTGCAGACTGTGAATACTGCTCAGCAAAATGAATATAGTTCTGATAAGCTTGACTGCCAGTAATCCATTCTCCTAGAATTACTGGCCAATTGATCTGAGGTCCTGTAAGGGAATCATTCGAGCTCCATCCCCTTCTTCTGGAAATCTGATGATCAAACCCGTCATAGTCACTAACCAACTGAGGTGGTTGAGATATAGAAGTGTTAGGAGAGGGAAGTGGAATAAGGAAAAGTGGATGAAGTGAGGGATAGGCAAAATCATAAAAGGATGAATGATTTAAAGAAGGAGTGGCTGAAATTGGTAGGGAATCACTTAAAAAGGGTGTGAACTGATAAATAGGAAATGTGGAAGGTACATGAATGGATGGAGAAGGACATGGTGGAGAAGGGGAAAATACTCTATCCTCAATAAAGGAACAGTACGTAAAATTGGGAATTTGAGGAAAAGATGAAGGTTGGAAAAGAAGGGGTAAAATGGTTGTGGAATTAGATTGACAAAGGGAAAGATATAGATCATATCGGTGAGCCATTTGTTGGTAATACAGGAGGGTAGGATTAGAAGGTCCTAAGAGAGATCTTCTATGATAGGTATCAAAAAAGGTAGAATCAAAAAAATTATGTTTTGAAAGATAAGCTAAGAGATCCACCCGCAGTTGATGAGTACTCGGGGCATAGGTAGGAGCTGTATTCTGTCTTTGATTCAGGACCACAGAATCAATCATGGTATGCCAGGAATTATCAGGGCAATTAACCACTTTGGAGGAGTAAGTCTGGAACATGTCAGCTATGCGCAACTCCAAATGGTTGACATACAAAACAGCTTGTAGAACCACGTCTCCCACATACCATGCCATATCCACCTCATCTGGAATCAACAAGTCTCCTCGTAGATACATGTATGACATCAACATGGTATCTGTCATGACAGAATCTTCAAACACCATCCTTACCACCTCTGTCAGCAACTCAGCAGACCAAGCCCCACTCCATCCATCCTCTGGAAGAGGTAAATCCATGGTGGAAAGCTTCATGTAGAAGGCCAACTTCTGTAATTGGTAGTGAACAAAGAAAGAATGGTTTGGTGGAACATATTCCTGAAATTGCTCAAATGTAGACCATAACAAATCCATTCTGGATTGCAATCTTTCCACTTTATCTTGGAATAGAGGACACAAGGTAGCCTGTCTCTGAAGAGCAGCCAAGTCCTGCTGTGAAAGAGAAGGGAGCAAGGGAACATTAGGGCTTGGAGGAACAGACCGTGACTTGGCCAGTGTATCTTGCAACTGCTTGATTTGGGAGGTTTGCGATTCCACTGTGTCATTAGCAGTCTGTAAGGCTAAAAGTTTGTCATCTAAGAGAGTTTGGAACTCATGCGCTTCTCTGGACATCCTCTCCTTCTCCTCTGAAAGGCTAGTAACCTCTGATTGAGCCTCTAGTAACTGGATCTTCAAAGAAGAGATCTCATCTCTTTGGGTGGCAACCAGTTGGGTTTGTTGCTCCATCTGCTTAAACAAATCTGCTAGGGTATCCTTAGCAGAGGATAACTCGGATGTTGCCTTATGCAACTGGTCCTTAGACTGCATGAGTTCTTCATAAAAGGAAGCGTACAGCTGTTGAACACAGGCTGTCACTGACAATTCAATGGAACTCTGAATGTCTTTACATAGGAAAGGAATTGCATCTCCCGAGACTAGATTGTTCAGTGAGGGAATTAATATATCCAACGAACCTTCTCGATGTGCTCTGAACAGGTTATTACAAGTGAGATACCCAGGGAGATCACTGCCAGAGGTAGCAGGAATGGGCACTGAAGGAAGAACTGAAGAAGCTTTATCCGCTACCCGCTTCAAGCGTTTGCGCTGTATGACCAGGGGAGGCAGAGAATCATCATCCTCTATATCAATGGGGTCTGACTCATCTGAAGGTGGAGGAGGAGGTACTGGATCTGATGGAGGAGGTGGAGGCACACTCTTATGTAAACCTGAGTAGGTCAAGAAGGCAGACAAGTATGATCCATAGGTGACATTGGTGACATTGCCCCTGGTGACTTTGACGAAATGTTGATCCATTTTAGTGAGTAGGTAAGTGCTCCAATCAATAGCGACTCCTTTCAACACCATCCTTGAATCTGTGAAAAGCTCTTTGGACAAGTACTGGGATGGCGTTTTGGCAGGCATAAACATGTCCTGGAGAAATTGACAGACCATCTTCCACACAGGATCAGTGATCATGGAAAAGAAAACTCCTGAAGAGTTGATCACCTTCTTAACATCCATCATTTCCCTTGTCTGTTTTTGTAACAGCTTCAAAATCTCTTCATTAGAGAAAAGCTGACGAGTAGTAACAAAGGGTTCACCTTTGGAGGGAAGAGACAGAGCCTTCCCTAGGCCTCGAGGTGTCAAAGTCATAGCAATACCCTGGACTAGTCCTGACT